>NW_025796655.1:0-21410 GCF_021613505.1 Equus quagga | reverse complement strand
CACCAAGGGGAGCTCTGTGACCATCTGGTGTCAGGGGTCTCTGCAGGCTGAAGTCTACCATCTGTATAAAGAGAGGGTCTCTATACCCGTGGAGACAGAGACCCCACAGGACTCCAGCAACAAGACCAGTTTCTCCATCGAATCTATGAGCTCACACACTGCAGGGCTGTATCAGTGTGCATATCACAGCCGCAGGAACTGGAACGGCTGGTCAGAGCGCAGTGACCCCCTGCGCCTGCTGGTGACAGGTAAGGGGGAGGAGCCAGGTCCCCTCCCACTGTGGGCTCCTCCTCACAGACAGAAGGGAAGGAGTGTGGGCTCAGGGGACCTCAGCCCTCACAGTCCACACCTGGGGCATTTGAGCTGACGGTCCCCCCTTTAACACAGCTCCCTTCTTCTCCCTCAGGAGTCTACAGTGCGCCCTCCCTCTCAGCCCACCCAGGCCCTGTGGTGGCATCAGGAGAGAATGTGTCCCTCTTGTGTAGCTCAGAGTTCACATCTGTCACTTTCCATCTGCTGAAGGAGGGAGGAGCTGATCCTCCCCGACACGTGGAATCGAGGAGCCATCATTGGAGGGAGCCGGCTGTCTTCCCTGTGGACCCCGTGAACACCTCCCATGGGGGAACCTACAGATGCTATTATAATCCCCACTCCTACCCATATGTGTGGTCACACCCCAGTGGCCCTCTGCAACTCGAGGTCACAGGTGAGGGTTCCCCTGACCCACCTCTTTCCTGGGACCCCAAAATGACTGACCTAAGCTGCGTATCCAGTGGAGCCCTGGGGGTGACGGGGGTTGGTGACTTGACCTCCTGGGTCCTGAACCACAGAGCAGGATGTTTGGGGGTCGACCAGTGAGAGCTCTCACTGTAGCCCCAGTGGGCAATGTGGGGTCTGCCTCCCCTTCGATGCCACTGTCCCTTCTCTCCAGGTGTGTACAAGGAGCCCTCCCTCTCAGCCCAGCCTGGCTCGCTGGTGCTCTCTGGAGACAACCTGACCCTCCAGTGTCGCTCAGAGGCCGGCTTTGACAGATTCGCTCTTACCAGGGATGAGGGGCTCACACCCCCTCAGAATCTTCATGGGCAGCACAGCGGCGACTTCCCCCTCGGCCATGTGAGCCACACCCACGGGGGGCCAGTACAGATGCTATGGTAGACACATCCTCTCCTATGCATGGTCGGCCCCCAGCGCACCCCTGGAGATCCTGATCGCAGGTGAGGAGCCCCATGTCCTGATTGTCTGCTCAGGGTGCTGGGCCTAGTGTCACCCTTTGTGGTGATGGGGTCCAGAGACAGGGTCCTGGAGCAGGGACTGAGATGGGGCCGTGGTCTAGGGAGAGGGAGTGAGAAAGGCGGAGACGCCAGGAGATAAAAGACAGAGAGGAGCTGAGAGGGGGTCACAGACAGAGTCCCTGGAAAGAGGATGGTGGTCCTTCAACTCACGGTCAAGGTTGTGTGGGGGGGAGGGGGCAGCTCTCTACACATCACAACCTTCCCCTCCCTCAGGAATGTACGAAAAACCCTCCCTCTCAGCCCAGCCGGGGCCCTCAGTGTCCTGGGGAGAGAACGTGACCCTGCAGTGTGGCTCTGAGATCTGGTTCGATACCTTCCATCTGTCCAAGGAGGGGTCACCTGCTCCTCCCCAGCACCTTCGTCTGCAGGACACGGCCGCCCCCTTTCAGGCCAACTTCACCATCGGTCCTCTGACCTCAGACCATGAGGGGACCTACAGGTGCTACGGCTCAAACAGCACCTCCCCCCACCTGTTGTCACTGCCCAGTGACCCCCTGGAGCTCCGGGTCTCAGGTGAGGAGCCCCAGTCGTGCCCCTTGTGTCCTCACGGTCAGTTCAGGGTCCTGTTCCCAGGGGACCTCTGGGCTGGGATGGGAGTGAGGGGGTCACAGAAGGCAAGTCAGCCAGAGGGGAACCTCCCCTCTCAGAGGGATGGAAAAAGCCAGAGCAATTCCCAGCCGGCCTCATCCTCATCCTCATCCTCATCCCTGAGGTCCAGAGACATTTGCGGTGAGTGGAGACAGCTGGGGAGGACTCAGGGCTGACAAAAGGAGAAAAGGCCAGAGGCACCGCCTCCTGATCCTCCTCCAGTGTCCAGTCCTAGAAGTCCCTCACCCAGAGACACAAGAGCGCTGACTAGAAGAGGCTGATGCCCAGAGGGACCAGGATCACTCACTCGGGCATGGCCTGTCTCCCAGGGGAGTTGGGCAGAGATGTCAGAGGACACGGGGCTTCAGGAGTTCTGAGGCTGGGCAGACGGCGGATGGGGCGTCATGGCAGAGGGAGGAGATGTTGAGACCCATCTCGGGGGAGGGGCAGCCGGGCTGAAGTGGGGAGAATGGCAGCCACCCCCTCACTTCCCATCCTGATCCCCAGGAGACTCTGAGGATCCACTCTCCCCCGGGGAGTCAGGCACAAGGTGGGGTAAGCGAGGGTCTCTGTGGGGAAGCGGTGCGTGGGAGGGGCTCAGGTCTGGTCTTGGCTCAGTCCCTTCCTGAGATGGTGACCTGAGGAACGCTCGTCTTTCTCCGTGAGACCAGTTTCACTGATTGCATGGTCCAAGAAGGCTGCGTGGACACTGAGTGTGGGGACACGTGTGGTGTCTGAGCTCTCCTCCACACACTCAGGGGCGCAGCCCGTCCAGGAGGAGCCGTGGAGTTGGGGCAAGGACACCCCCGGGTTCAAACCCCAGGGCTGCTACTGCCCACCTGTGGGACCCTGGACGAGGCACGCTCCTCTCCGAGCCTGAGGGTCCTCTCTGCACAACAGGCCTCCGCCATGCCCCTCAGAGAGAGAGCCCTCAGCCTGGGGCCTGGCCCCGAGAGCTCAGGGAGGACAGCCCTCCCTCCTGCCCTTCCCAGATGCACACGCTCCATGTGCACACAGGCCCCCATTGGGGGTGCCAGCCCTCTGCAGAGTAGGGGACGGACATGGGCTGGGAGATGGGGGTGGGGAAGGGATTGTGTTTGCTGGTCAGGTCTCTGCCTCGTGTTCTGCCTGGAGAGTAAGGGCACAGCATAAAAAATGATAATAGAAAACAAGGGAACCCACCGTTCTGGGTTCCAGTCCCAGCTCCGCCACTTCAGGCTGGGTGACCTGGGCACATGATTTACCTCTCTGTGCCTCAGTCTCCTCATCTGTGAAATGGGTGGGTGGAGGATGGCAGTGTTTTGGTGCATGATTGTTGGGAGTTAGAGGAGGTGAGTGCACAGACCCCAGCACGTGTGTGGCACACAGTAGGTGCTCAGTTAAATAGCGTCATTGGCTCATTCATGACATCACATGTGCCCAAGGTCTCACATGGTATCTGAACGTTCTGATTGGAGTCACGGTGGCCTTCGTCCTGCTCCTCTCCCTCCTCCTCCTCTTCCTCCTTACCCGACACCAGCGTCAGGACAAACGCAGGACACCAGGTGAGTAGGGAACAGGGTGACCCGGCTCACAGGAGGACGTGGGCTTAGGGCACCAGCCAAAGGGGAAAAAAAAGTAGATGGGAAAGTCAACCAGAAAAAGACTTTTCCAGAATCTCAAATCAGAAAATCCAAAAGAAAACACTTAATCCAACACATATGTACACATTGAAGGAATTCTTTCACCTTTTCAGTCTCATGAAATATTGAAACATACACACAAGCAAGGGTTACGGTTTTCTTCTTTTCTCCCGAATCACATGTGGAGGGCGGGTGGTCATCACCTTCCAGGGCTGAGACTCTGTCCATCTTGACCCAGCCCAGACACAGGCTGATCTCCAATTTCCTGCAGGGGCTGCAGACCCACAGCCCAAGCACAGAGGCCTGCAGATCAGGTAATTCCTGCCCTGAAGACCCCAGACTCCCACCCCACCCTCGGCCCCCTCTCTGCCCCTTACACTCCCATCTCCTCCCCCAGCTCCAGTCCAGCTGCTGACACCCAGGAACAGACCCTCTGTGAGAGGAAAAAGGGGCCCCCATGGGGGGTGGGGGCACAGATTTCAGTGGGCCATGGGGGCATCGGCTGGAAGGGTCTGGGGATTTGGGGTGAAAAGGACTGAAATTCCCCTGAGTGACCTCGGGCCCATCTCCTCACCCCTGGATCTCAGTGGCCCATCTGGGAGCAGAGGAGGGGCTGCAGCCCTGAGAGACCTCAGGGAATCCTGACAAGAGACACACCCCCTGTTCTGCCCCAGCAGATGCCGCCGTGAAGGACACACAGCCTGAGGAGGGCGTGGAGCTGGGCCATCAGGTGAGACCCCAGCCCTGTCCAGGCCACCAGGGACCTTCCTGTTGTCAAACTTGACCCAATGGACACTTGGCTGTCCTCACGTCACCCAGCTCTCAGCAGCGTCCCACACTGATCCCTCCTCTCAGGCACCTGGGGCGTCCTGCTGTGACTTCACTCTTCCTGGTTTCTGTGACCTCAGTGCTCCTCCTCTGTGGTCCCCTTTTCTGGTTCCTGTCCACTGTCTGACCTTCTGGTTGTTGGATGCACCCCAGGTCTCAAGAGGATGCACGAATAAGTGAATCACCCACAAGTCCCCTAGGCTCCCCTTCATTCTTTCACCCCACATTGTGAAAAGGGAGCTCCCTGTTTACCTGGCTCCATTCAGGTGCTGTAGGTACAGCAGTGAGCAATACTGTCTCCACATTCCTTGAGCTCACCTCGTGGGTAAGAGACCACATGCAAATATGAGAGTAGCTTCCTAGAGTGTAAAGTGCTGTTAAGGAAAATAAAGTAAGGAAAGGGGGTAGAGTGCAGGGTGGGGGCAGAGGAAACAGCAGGGGCAAAGGTCCTGAGGCAGCAACATGCTTTTTCAGGAGGATGGGCCGTGTGGCTGGATTCAAAAGACCAAGAGATAGCATGTTGGGATAAGAATCAGAACTGTAGGAAGCATCCAGATGTCACAGGCTTAGTATGTACCTGAAGATTCCATCAGGAAAGTGAGCTCACTCTGTAGCAGTGTGGACAATTGACTGGAGGAGGTCAGCAGTGGGATCAAGGAGACACTGTTTCTGTCCCTCTGTCTCCCTCCAGCAGAGCCTCCATGATGAAGACCCCCAAGGAGCGACATACGCCCAGGTGAACCACTCAAGAGCAAGACTCAGGCAGGGAGTGGCCACCTCTCCTGCCCCACTGTCAGAGGAACTGTTGAACTCTAAGCACAGACAAGCAGAAGAGGACAGACAGATGCACAGACAGGTGGGTCCCATGCTCTCCCAGACCCCAGGCTGCCCCCACCCCAACCACATACCTATCCCTCACTTTCCCCTGTTCTAGGCTGCTGCATCTGAAGACCCCCAGGACGTGACCTATGCCCAGCTGAACCACTTGATCCTCAGACGGGAGATGACACCCCCTTCCTCCCAGTCAGAGGAGCCCCCAGCAGAGCCCAGCGTGTACGCTGCTCTGGCCATCCATTAGCCCAGGAAGGACCCGGACCCCATCCTCCAGCGAGGGAGACTGCAGGGACCCCAGAAGGCACAGAAGCTGCCCCCACTAGACGCTCAGCTAATAACCCCCAGCCAGCCTGGAATCCTAATGTGGACCACCAGGAGCTTCTGGGACTCATTGGGAGTCACCTGGTTCTGCAGTCTGATAACTGATATCCCCACATTTTGGAAATAAAGCCACAGACTTCTCAGTAATGCATGAGTGAAATGAGAAATCCAAAACAGAAGGGAGAGAATGTTTTAAGCTGAATAATAACGTAAACATTACACATCAAACCTACAAAACGGGGAAATTAAGAACCATGAATGAATGAATGAATATCTTAGAAAAGCCTAAAAAAATCAGTTACCTGAACTATCACACCAAGAATTTAGAAAAAGAATAGAGAATTATTCCAAATGAAGGTGGAGGGAGGGAAATAATATGACAAGATTAGCTACTAACGAGGACAAATAAAAAACTGAGAAAAGTCAATAAAGACTTTTCGCTCTTGAGAACATTATTCACTCTTGCAGATCCCAGCCACAACGCCCAAGGGAAAACGAGAGGAGGCACATTACATCATCAGGACAGCATCACAGACCCTACAGACTTTCAGTAGATGACAGAGCATTAGGAACAACTTTATGCCAATATACTAGAAAATCTAGATGAAATGGACAAAATCCTCAAAAATACAATTCACCAAAATGGTGGAAATAAACATAAACAGGAAATCTGAATTGTCATATATATCAAATATGTTGAAGGTATAACTAAAAATTTTCCCACAAAGTGAACTCTGACTCTGGAAAGATTCACTGATGAGTGCTTCCAAATAATGATGAAATACACACATGAACGCCTGGACACACACACGGACACACACACATATATACACATACCAAATAGTGATGAAATACACACATGGACGCCCAGACACACACACGGACACACACACATACATACACATACCAAATTTAAATCAGTTTCTCCCAAAAATAGAGAAGGAGGCAATATTCCTCCCAACACATTTTATCAGGCCAGAAAAAAATTGATACCAATACCTCTCAAGGAAACTACATAATGGGAAAATCACAGGAAGCTCTCTCACAGGATCTTAGCTGTAGATTCCTACACAAAATATTCCCAAATAAGAGTCATCAGTATATAAAGTCGATAATATAGCATGACCATGCTGGTACGTCCTTTTCAGAAATGCATGATTGGTTTCATATTCAAAAATCAGTCAATACATTTCAAACATAAAAGAAGAAATACAAAAAACTGATCATAGCAACAGATTCAAAGCTCCTGATAAAATACATCACCAATTCAAAATGAAAAAAACCTCAAAAAAAGGGAATTTCCTATCATTCATCAAAGCATCTTTAAAAATCCACAACAGAAATAATTTTCAAAAGTAAAAACTTGAAATCTTTCCACCTGTGACTGAGAATAAACAAGAATGTTCACTACGACCTCTTCTATTCAGCAGGGCAGTGGAAGAACCAACCAATTAAATAAAGCCAAAAAGAAGTGAGAAGAGTGAATGGATCGGGGCTGGCCCCGTGGCCGAGTGGTTAAGTTCGTGCGCTCCGCTTTGGTGGCCCAGGGTTTCACCGGTTCGGATCCTGGGTGTAGACAGGGCACCGCTCATCAGGCCATAATGACACAGCATCCCACACAGCACAACCAGAGGCACTCACAACTAGAATATACAACTGTGTACTCGGGGGCTTTGGGGAGATGAAAAAGAAGAAAAGAAAAAAGATTGGAAACAGATGTTAGCTCAGGTGCCAATCTTTAAAAAAAAAAACAGGTGAATGGATGGAAAAAACTGTGTTACTCACAGATTACAAAACTGTGTGCATGGAAAACCCCAAATAATAGAAACATCTGATATTCTAACTTGAAAAGGATTGATCCAATGTCACTATATGTCATCAATATCTAAAAATCAGTTGCATTGCAGACTCCCAGTTTTGGACCAAGAGGAAGTAGAGCTATGTCTCCCTAACCCCCAGGAGGCACAGTAGAACTCCTGGACCTTGTACACACAACATCAGCAGAACACGCCAGACAGTGCAGAGAAGGCAGCACATGGGCTAAGACTGTCAGGGCCCCAGGAGTGACACAGTGGGTGTCCAAGGAGCCACGTGGGGGACCTGGACAGTACCCTCCTCCTGGCAGTAATGAGTCACTACCCCAGCCAGGTGTCAGAAAAGGCCTCCTATGACCAGATTTAAATAAGATCCAGACTGTCGCAATATAATATCCAAAATGTCCAGTTCAAAACAAGAACCGGGAAATCTCATCTTGCATGAGGAAAGACTATTGTCAACAGATGCTAGCACTGGGATGACAGACGTTGCAATTATCTGATAAGGATTGTAAAGCAGCCATAATAAAAATGCTTTCGTGAGCAATTGCACACGTTTAAAATGAATTTTTAAAAAGAGTGCCTCAGCAAAGAAAAAGAAGATACAAAGAAGAAGTTAACGGAAATTTTAGATATGAAAAACACAATAATCAAAATAAAAGGCTCCATGGATGGGATCAACAGCAGAATGGAGGGGACAGAGGAAACAATGAGCATGAAGACCAGACAATAGAAAGTACTCAATCTGAACAACAGGAAAAATAAACTGGAAAAGAACATGAACAGAGCCTCAGGACCTATGGGACTATGACAAAAGATCTCACATCCGTGTCATCTGGGTCCTAGAAGCAGAAGAGAAAGAGGACGAGACTGCAAAACTATTCAAGAAATCATGGCTGGAATTTCCCCAAACTTGGCAAAAGTCATAAACCTACGTATTCATGACACTTAGTGAACCACAAACAGGATAAGTCCAGAGAAAGCCATGCCAAGATGCATCATAATCCAACTAAGGAAAACAAAAGACTAGTGTCTTCTTTTTTTTTTTTTTTTTTTTTTTGGTGAGGAAGATTGTCCCTGAGCTAACATCTGTGCCAATGTTCCTCTGTTTTGTATGTGGGATGCTGCCACAGTGTGGCTTGATGAGCTGTGTAAAGGTCCATGCCCGGGCTCCAAACCCACGAACCCCAGGCCTCAGAAGTGGAGCACACAAACTTAACCACTACACCACCAGGCCGGCCCCAAAAGACAAGTTTCTGGAATGCAGTGAGACAGAAATGCCACCTGACCACAGAGGGAAACCCATTCAGATGACAACGGTCTTCCCATCGGAAACCATGGAAGCAGGAAGCAAATGGAACAACATTTTTCAGCTGCTGAAGGAAAAGAACTGTTGACCCTGATCCTGCAGATGGTGAAGTTATCCTCCAGGAATGAAGGGGAAACAAAAACATTCTCAGGTGAGGGAGCTAAGAGGATTGATCACAAGCAGGCCTCCCCTAAATGGATGGGAAAGGAAGTTCTTGACCCAGAAAGGAACTGATAAAGGGAGGAATCTTGGAACATGAGGAAGGAAGAAAGAAGAATGAGAAGAAAACACGTGGACACCGGGACAGCGCAGAGGACAGAGAGTCGAAACTGTCCAGTTGCTTTTCCTCCATGAGCACTCACCTCACGTTATTTTCAAATCTTGAGGCAGCAAACACAAACATACACGCACTGATGCAATGATGTTTGCATCCTTTGTTAATCGACTAACGTTTTAGGAAACAAGGGTAAGTTGAAGTTGTATTTAATTCCCCGAGCTCACACAGAGAAGGGAGATGTTGGAATTCCGCGCAGCACAGGGACCTGTGGATCACTTGGAGCAATAAAACCTTGAAAGGAAAAGCTGAACCACAAAGTCATTTAATCAACTCCCAAAACAGAGTAACAGAGGTTACCTGCTGTTTAAAGAAAGAAAGCAGAATCTGTGTACTCAGGAGTATAACATTCATCTTGCTTGGCATATTCATTAAAAACAACCCTGCACTCAGGTGGACAAACAGAGGTTACTGCCACCCTCGAAGACTTAATGGAGGCAGCGGGGGTCCCATCGTACCCCTGCTTGACGCACCAGCCCGGCCCCTGAAAAACTAGACGGATCACGGGCAGTGGACGGTGGAAGGCCACGGTCCTCACCAATACTGACTCCTGTCACAGCTGCTCTGCAGGATGGATGCATTTACTAGGACAGAATTCTGCAGCCTCTGGTCACTTCTATGCAGCTGTGATCTGGTAACTAAGCAGCAGCTCTTCTTCACCTGGGATGGACTGCACTACACGTTCACAGTGTCCAGGGATACACTAACGCTCCCTCTTTCACAGCCTCATCCAAAGGGACCCTCGGCATCTTGACATTGGAATGAACATCACATTTGTTCACAATATTGGTGACATCGTGTTACTTTGACCTGATGACTAGAGGGAGGCAAGTACTCTGGTTGCCCTGGTATGTACTCTAGATGGTGGGAGATTTAAAAGAATAAAAAAGGAAAAGGAAATTCAAAAATTAAGCCTTACCCTGACAAGGACAGCACGAAAAAGAAGAACTACAGCCCAATATCACTGATGAACATCGATGTAAAAATTCTCAACAAAATTTTGGCAACCCGAATTCAGCAATACATCAAAAGGATTATACATCACGATCAAGTGGGATTCATACCAGGGACACAGGGATGGTTCAACATCTGCAAATCAATCAAAGTGATACACCACATCAACAAATTGAGGAATAAAATCCACACGATCATCTCAATAGATGCAGAGAAAGCATTTGACAAGATCCAACAGCCATTTATGATAAAAACTCTTAACAAAATAGGGATAGAAGTAAATCACCTCAACATAATAAAGGCCATATATGACAAACCCACAGCCAACATCATACTCAATGAGCAAAAACTGAGCGCCATCCTCCTGAGAACAGGAACAAGACAAGGATGCCCTCTATCATCACTCTTATTCAACATAGTACTGGAGGTTTTGGCCAGAGCAATTAGGCAAGAGAAAGGAATCAAAGGAATCCAAACAAGAAGGGAAGTGAAACTCTCGCTGTTTTCCGATGACATGATCTTGTATATAGAAAACCCCAAAGAATCCACTGGAAAACTACTAGAAATAATCAACAACTACAGCAAAGTTGCAGGGTATAAAATCAACTTACAAAAATCAGTAGCATTTCTATACTCTAATAATGAACTAACAAAGAGAACTGCAGAACACAATCCCATTCACAATCGCAATAAAAAGAATAAAATAGCTTGGGGTAAATTTAACTAAGGAAGTGAAAGACCTATACAACAAAAACTACAACACTTTCCTGAAAGAAATTGATGACGACATAAAGAGATGGAGAGACATTTCATGCACATGGATTGGAAGAAAAAACATAGTTAAAATGTCCATACTACCTAAAGCAATCTACAGATTCAACGCTATCCCAATCAGAATCCCAATAACATTCTTTACAGAAATAGAGCAAAGAATCCTAAAATTCATATGGGGCAACCAAAGACCCCAAGTCGCTAAAGCAATCCTGAGAAAAAAGAACAAAGCCGGAGGCATCACAATCCCTGACTTCAAAACATACTACAGAGCTATAGTAATCAAAACAGCATGGTACTGGCACCAAAACAGGTGCACAGATCAACAGAGCAGAATTGAAAGCCCAGAAATAAAACCACACATCTATGGACAGCGAATCTTCGACAAAGGAGCTGAGGACGTACAATGGAGAAAAGAAAGTCTTTTCAACATATGGTGCTGGGAAAACTGGACAGTCACATGTAAAAGAATGAAAATTGACCATTCTTTTTCACCATTCACAAAAATAAACTCAAAATGGATCAAAGACCTAAAGGTAAGACCTGAAACCATAAGGCTTCTAGAAGAAAATGTAGGCAGTACATTCTTTGACATCAGTATCAAAAGGATCTTTTTGGACACCATGTTTTCTCAGCCAAGGGAAACAACAGAAAGAATAAACAAATGGTACTTCATCAGACTAAAGAGCTTCTTCAAAGCAAGGGAAAACAGGATTGAAACAAAAAACAACCCACTAATTGGGAAAAAATATTTGCAAGTCATATATCTGACAAAGGGTTAATCTCCATACTATATAAAGAACTCACACAACTCAACAACAAAAAATCAAACAACCCGATCAAAAAATGGGCAAGGGACATGAACAGACATTTCTGCATAGAAGATATATGGATGGTCAATAGGCACATGAAAAGATGTACATCATCACTAATCATCAGGGACATGAAAATCAAAGCTACACTAAGATATCACCTTACACCTGTTAAAATGGCTATAATCACTAAGACTAAAAGTAACAAATGTTGAAGAGGTTGTGGAGAAAAAGGAACCCTCATACACTGCTGGTGGGAATGCAAACCGGTGCAGCCACTATGGAAAGCAGTATGGAGAGTTCTCAAAAAAGTAAAAATAGAAATACCACATGACCCAGCCATCCCACTACTGGGTATCTATCCAAAGAACTTGAAATCAGCAATTCCAAAAGTCCCATGCACGCCTATGTTCATTGCAGCATTATTTACAATAGCCAAGATGTGGAAGCAACCTAAGTGCCCATCAACTGACAACGGGATAAAGAAGATATGATATATATATACAATGGACTACTACTCTGCCATAAAAAAGGATAAAATCGTCCCATTCACAACAACATGGATGGACCTTGAGGGAATTGTGTTAAGTGAAATAAGCCAGATAGAAAAAGACCATCGCTGTATGACTCCACTCACATGTGGAAGTTAAACATGTAGACAAAGAGAACAGATTAGTGGCTACCAGGGGAAAGGGGTGGTGGGAACAAAGGGTGAAGTCGTGCACCTACAACACGACTGACAAACAAGAATGTACAAGTGAAATTTCACAAGGTTGTAAACTACTATAATCTCAATAAAAAGTTAGAAAAAAGATTCAGGCTTGCCAAAGCAGTGAACTTTATAGATGTGCTGCTCTCTGAGTCCCGCCATGATATACCCTGTATCACACCTTGCAACACTTCACACTAAGAAAGAGACACAATTCTGGGTACGAGGCTTTGGATGGTGGAAGCAGCATATACCATACTTGAGAAAACATATTTCTCCCTTATCAGGTGAGTGACAAGGCTATGGGTTTGAGTGGAGCCCAGAGGAAGACAGGGGTCTGCAGTACCAGGACCCTAGTGCCACAGCCAAGTGACCTGCCAGGTCCCCTGGTGCTGTATGAACCCCTGTACCGTGAGGCTATGGGAATTCCCTGCCCAGCCCACTGGCAGAGTTCAAGTTCAGCGCCCTTGGGTTCATGCCATCACATCACCTGCAGCAGAGAGTAGACGCCACTTAAAAGGCTGCTCCTGACGTGCTACTAGTTCCCAATAGAAACTGAATGACTGACAAGGAGACATCAAGTGTCCATGCAAGTGGAACCATCCATGACGAGCTGACAATTGTCATTCCCACCAAGCCATAAGGTTGCAATCCATTGTTGGGTGAGAGTGGAAACCTGGAGCCATGGAAAGGTCCAGAAGACAAAGGTGAGTCGTACAAAGATGTGGTTAGATGCAGATGATGCCCACATCCGTACGCATCACAATGGCGCCTCTCCTGAGCCATCATCTACAGCTCTGTGGTCTGGGTCATGCCTGGTGGTGGGATGTTTTGGAGTAGTGTTGCGCTACAGCCCCACTCAGGGGACTCTGATGAGAGGAAATGCCTTCAGTGGGCAGATATTCGTGCAATGAAAGGGATAATGCACATTTTGTGGAAAGAGAACCGGCTAAATGTAAAGGTGTACACGGACTCCAGGATAGTAGCAAATATCTTGCCTATACGGTCAGGGGACTGGAAGGAGCATAACTGAATGGAGGAGACAAGGATATCCAGGAAGGAGCCATGTGTATGGACAGATGTACAGGACTGGGCTCAAAGCACTGGATCTTTGAATCAGATATCGATGTCCCCAGAGAGCCCCACTGTAGACAAGGTTCTTAACAACCAAGAGGACAGGTTGGCTCTTTCAGCACATACTAGCCAGCCTCTGCTCTTCATCATCCCAGTGTTTTACAGAGCGGCCTATGAAGGACAGCCACTGCGGGAGAGATGGAGGCTCTTGATGAGCCTGGTGTCATGGACTGCCTTTCACTGAGAGTGATGCAACTACAGACAGTGATGGATGGCCATCGTTTCAGCAGCGGAGACCAACACAGAGAGTCCTTAACATGGTATCATTCCTTATGGAAGCATCAGACATGTGGCTGCAAGTTGATTTCAGCCCTGATGGAATGGACACTGATTGAGCCTAACTAGCACGTATGTGTGTGTGAACACTGAGGCATAAAATGTGCCCCCTTTAAGCGTGTAGTTTGATCACCTTTGACAAATGTAGAAATTCACGTAACAGCTACCACCACAATCAGTATACAAAACAAACTCCTAAAATTCCATGGTGACCTTTTCAGTCAACCTATGCCCCCCAACCCCAGACTGAGGCAAACAGCAATCAGCTTCCTTCACTAGGTGTTAGTCTTGCCAGATCTGGACTTTCACAGAAATGAAATCATAAGGCATGTGCTTTCTGTATCTGCCCTCTTTTGTGCAGTAATTTTTTAAAAATTTGTTCATATTATTGATATCTCACTTTAGTTCGTTTCATTGCTGTAATAATTATTGATATTGAACATTATATCGTGTTTACTGGTCATTTAAATCTCTTCTTTTGAGAAATGTCTGTTCAAACTGTTTTGCTGACGTGGGAAGGTTTTATTATTATTTGTAAAAACTTTACTTATTCTACATACAAATCTTGTATCAGATACACACACAATATATATATTTTTTCCCTCAGTCTGGCTTGTTTCTTCCATTACCTAACACTGTCCTTTGAAGAGCAAAAGTTATTAATTTTTTAAACTCCAATTAACCTTTTTGTTGTTGTTGCTGTTTTTGATTTTGTATCTTTCTGAGGAATCTGTATCTAATCTAAGTTTGTAAAGATTTTCATGAATGTCTTCCATTAGCTTACAGTTTTGACTTTTGCAACTAGATCTATGATTCATTTCATGTGAATTATTGTTTCTGGTGTGAGGTAACAGTCAAGGTTCATTTATTCCAAATAGACATCCAGTTGCACCAGCACCATTTGTGGAGAAGATGATGTTTTCCTCAAGGAAGAACTTCTGTCTTTGTTGAAAGTCAATGGATCGTCTACGTGTGGGTCTAATCTAGGATCTCCATTCTGTTTATTTTTTCTACCTCCTGTCCTTGCGCAAATACCACACTGGCTGTTACATTTGTTCCTTCCACAGAAAGTCTTGGTGTAAGAACATGTCCAATTTTATTCCTTTTCAAAACTGTTGTGCTATCACTGCTCTTTTGTATTTCCACATACATTTCCACAGCCTGTCAATTGCTAAAAAAGCTAGGTGGGATTTTCATTGAGGTGGTTTGAATACACGCCAGTTTAGAGAGAGCTGATATCTTAACAATATTGATCCTTTCATCAATAAATATGGGATACTGCTTCTTTTTTTAGTTCTTTAATTTCTCTTAGCTAAGAATGATAGTTTTCAGTCTTCAGATCTCACACCTCTATACTTACATTTCTCCCTACATGTTATGGTCTGGGGAGCTATTGTAAATAGTCTTGTATTGTAATTCTGCTTTCCAATTGTCCCTTGTTAATTTACAGAATAAAATTCAACTGATTTTTGAATATTGATCTTATATCTTGAGAACTTGCTCATTCGCCTCTTAGTTGTAGAAGCTCTTTGTAGATTCCTTGGGATTTCCTCCACCTGATTATACGGATTGGGAATAAAGACAGTCATATCCCTTCCGTTATGCCTTCTATTCCCTTTCACTTGTCTTACTGCACCGGCCACTTCTGAATAGAAGCGGTGAAAACATCATTGCCTTTTTCCCAATCACAAGGGAAAAACATTCAGTATAATTTTAGCTAAGCATAGGTCATAGATGCTCTTTATCTGATTAAGGAAATTCCCTTCTATTCCTGTATTGCTGAGCGTTTTATTTATTTGATCCAATCTTTGTGTGCATGTAAGTATGTAAGGATGTGGTTTTTCTTTGTCAGTCTCTTAATGTGGTGGATTGCGTTTATTGAATTTCAGATGCTGAACCAGCCTGGCATCTGAGCATGAATCCCACTTGGTTCTGATGATTGTTCTTTTCCTATATTACTGGGTTTTATTTACCAATACTTTGGTGGGGATTTTGACATCTATGTTCTTGAGGGACATTGGTCTGCACCTTTCTTTCCTTGTACCGTCTTTGTCTGATTAGTGTTTGGAGTAATCCTTGCCTCATAAAATTGTTGCAAAGTGTTTCTCTCTCTTCTGTTTTCTGGAAGAGAATGTGAAGAATCGTATTAATTCTTCCCCAAATGTTTGGTGGTATGTGCCAGTGAGACCGCTGAGGCCAGGAATTTGCTTTTCTGGAAAGTGTTTTAACTACAAATTCAATTTAATGTTTTTCAAGAATATCAGATGATTTCCACTTCAGTGAGTTTTGGTAGTTTGTGTCTTTCAAGAGTTGGGCCATTCCATTTAAGTTGTCCAATTTATGGGCACAGTGTTTTTTGTAGTAGTATTCTCTTACTATCCTATTAATTATTAATTGATTAAAAATAATCCTATTTATAGTGACATTCCATCATTCATGCTAGATGTCGGCAAGTTGTGTCTTGTCTATTTTTTTCTACCATTAGCCTTTCTAGTGGTTTGTCAATTTTATTGGTCTCTTTAAAGAATCAGCTTTGGGTTTCATTGATTTCTGTTCCTGTGTTTTGTTTCCAGACTCATTGATTTCTGCCCTCTGTTATTATTGTACTGTGCTTACTTTGGGATGAGTTTGCTCCTCTTCTCCTTGTCTCTTAAATGGAAGCTTAGGTTAGTGATTGGAAACCACTCTTTATTTAAAATGAGTACTTTCTGCTCTTCTCTTCCTTCTAAACTCTGCTTTGGCAGCACCCCACAATGTTTAGTAAGCTGTATTTTCATTTTTGTTCAGTTCAAACTATTTTCTGATTTTCCTTGAGTCCTTTTTGCCCCATGGATTATTTAGAACTGTCTTGTTTAATTTCCAAATAGTTGAAGATTTTCCATATACCTTTCCAGTAATAGGTTTTTACTTAAATTCCATTAGGATCAGAAAAGAAGTGATGGATGATCACTTCTTTTAATTCTTTTAAATTTGTTAAGCTTCATTTTAAAACCAAGGATATGGACTATCGTGGGCAATATTCCATGTGCGCTTGAAAAGAATGTGCACTTTGCTGTTGGTGGAGTTTTCTCCGTGTGTCAATTAGATCAAGTGTTGATAGCGTTGTTCAGGTTTTCTGTGTCCTTGTTGATTTGCCATCCATTTGCTCAAACAATTACCAAGAGAGGAGTGTAAAATCCCAGACTACAGTTGTTGAATTATCTATTTGCCCTTTCATTTCTGACAGTTTTTCCCTCATGCATTTTGAAGCTCTGTGGTTTTGTGCATACACACTTAGGATTACTATGTCTTCTTGGTGAGTTGAACTTTTTATCTTTATGTAATATCTTTCTTTATCCTTGATAATTTTCTTGTTCAAAAGTCTACTTTACCTGACATCTTTTATTGTTCTGTCTCATATGGCAGCCACTGTGGCAGATAGAATAATGCTGCTTTCTCCCAAATTTCAATGATATCCACACCCTGATCCCTGAAACCTGTGACTATGTTACCTTATGGGGTAAAAGGGGGTTTGAAAATGTGACTAAAATAAGTATCTTGAGATAGGGAAATTTTCCTAGGTTATATGGGAGAGCCCGAGGTATTCACAAAGCTTCTTGTAAGAGGGAGACAAAAGGGCCAGAGTCAGTGGTCGGAAATGTGATGGGGGAACCAAGAGGCTGCAGTGATGGAAGGAAGGGGTCAGGAGCCAAGCACAGCAGGCAGTCCCTGGAAGATGGAAAAGGCCAGGAACCATTTCTCATGGCAGAGCCGCCAAAAGCAACCACCCCTGCTGACACCTCAACTTTACCCAGTGACTGATTTTTTACTTCTGACCTCTATCACAGTAAGATGATAAATTTGTATTGTTTAAATCCACTAAATTTGTGATTTGTTACAGCAACAATGGGAAACCTAGACAGCCACTTAAGCTTTCTTTTAATTAATGTTTGCATAATATATTCATCCTCTTATTTTTAATAAATTTACATTATTGTATTAAGTGAACCTCTGATAGACTGCATGCAGGTGGGTCTTACTTGTTGTTGTTAATCTAATCCTAATCTCTGCCATTTAATTGTGCTTGCACCATTTACATTTAATGTATTATTGAAAGTTCTTTTAAGGTTTATCACTGTATTGTTTGTTTTCTGCTTGTCCCTATATTGTTTGCTCTTCAGTGTCCCTTCCTTGTCTTCTTTTGGCTTTTTGGAGTACTTTTTAGTATTTCATTTTAATTTATCTGCTGATGTCCTAACTGTAACTCTTTGCATGTTGTTTCTTAAGTGACTGTTGTAGGCATTATAATATACACACATAACTTCACAGACTCCACAAAGAGTTAACATTTTATCTTTTCAAGAGAAATGGAGAAGCCTTATCCCCGTATAGGTCCTTTCACCCTCACCCCTTCGCGCTGGAGCTGTTCTGTGTGTTACATCTACAGACATAAAAACCCCATCAGACAATGTTAACAGTTTCGAATTGGACGAAACCAAACATATTTTAAAGAACTTAGAGGAGAAATATATGCTATTACATTTATCTAGATATTTACTATTTTTCACTCTTCATTTATTCTTGAAAGTCCAAGTTTCCCTCTAGAAGTATTTCCTTTCTGCCTGAAGAATTTACCTTATTTCTTTTAGAGCAGGTCTCCTTGTGACAAATTCTCTCGGTTTCCTTTCTCTCAGAATGACTTCATTTTGCTTTCATTCCTCAGGACACATCCAGAAGAATTCCAGGTGGCTCTTCTTGTCTCTCAGAACTTTCACATCTTCTGACCTGGACGGTTTCTAATGTGAAATCTGTAATCATTCAGATCATTTTTCCTCTGTGTTTCATGGCAATTTTCTCTGGAAATTTGTTTTTTTGGGTTTCACTAATTTGATTATGATTATGATGTGTGTGGGCAGAGTTTTTAAAGCTCATCCTATTTTGCGTTTGCTGAGCATCTTGGACGTATAAATTTACGACTTTCAATAAATCTATGAAATGGTCAGCTTTTATTTTTTCAAATATGTTTTTCTTCATTAATATCAATCTCCTTTTGCTGCAGGATCAATGATATAATTTATCTCACAGATCCCTGAGTCTGTGTTCATTTTTTTTAAACTTTTTTGCCTCCAACCCGTGCTCTCGCTCAGTGCCTGGAGAAAGAATCCACAGTATGAGATGAAGAGCTCTGCTCAGGGGAGGAAGGGGCAATAAGAAGGCAGAAATGACTCAGAGATTTTGAAGGAAAGTGATGAAGAAAAAGATGGTGCCGACTTATAGAAACAAGGAAGTCAGTGAAGGGAAGTGTTTTGAGGGGAAGAAAACCCTCATTCCCAGGTTGGGAGGGAGGGCTGTGATTTCTTCTAAGAAATGGTGATCAGCCCTCTAAGCATCTCCCCAAGCCTCCTTCTCCCCTAGGGTCATCCTCCCTGTGAGGGCCCCATGGGCTCCTCCAGGCACCAAGGCAGAGAGAGGATCAGCCCTCAGTTCTTCAGTCCCTTGCACTTCACATTCAATCGTCACATCCACACCACCACGCCCCTTGAGTCCTTATTAACAATATCACAATCCATCACAAGAGTCAGGAGGTCTCATCTGTGTCATCACATCAGCCTCCTTCCTGGTCTTCCAATCCAAGCCCGCACTCCTTTCTCCAGTTCATTCCTCTCGCTGCCTCCAAAACATTCTTCTAAGAATCCCGTCTGGTCTGATCCTGCCCTGCTCAAAACTCTTCCTACAGTTTCCATCTTCAAAAAAATACAAGTTGCACCATCTGATGTTCAGGGCTGTGAATGATCAGGCCTGAGCTAAACTCACCAGCCCCAGCAAACACAACTCTCCTCCTCAACCAAACTCATCACAGTTAACCACACACACCTCCAAACACACACACACCAACTGAGCTACTTAACAATTCTGTGCCTTCCTCGGGCTGCTCCCACAGCAAGTCTGCACCTAGCTGACTCCTTTCCAACCTGAGGGACCAAGAAGCCATCCTGTCTCATTCCACTCAACTGGAAATGTATTTTGTGTTATAGGTTTGTGCAAGGGTTATATGAGAAAACCACATAAACGACTTCAAATACTGATCAACACACCATCCAGGGGCCAGATTACTGTTGGAGTTTTATTATCAATAGAGCTAATTATCAATAGAGTTTTCCTGCTTTACATTTCTACATGGTGGTAGTCTTTTTAAAACAGAAATATGGGGGCTGGCCCCATGGCCAAGAGTTAAAGTTCCACACACTCCACTTAGGTGGCCTGGGTTCGCAGGTTCAGATCCCAGGTGTAGACCTACCCAACTCATCAGCCATGCTGTGGCGGCATCCCACATACAAAGTAGAGGAATATTGGCACAGATGTTAGCTCAGGGCAAATTTCCTCACAAAAAAAAACAAAAAAAAATCCCAGACATATGTTCACCCTGTCTGTTGCTTTAAATCTTCCCATTGCCTTAAAAGTAAAATCCAAACTACTTGCATGGTGCTCAAGATCCTGTGGGACAAGGCCCAGCCTTCTCCTCACTGCTCTCAATTCTGAGAACAGCTCAGATCTTTGTAGGCGAGGAAGCCCCCACCACTACCTCTGGGCTAACCCCTGCTCACGCCTTGGGTCACTGCTTCCCCCAAAAGATCTCTCACAACCAAGGCCCACGGTTCAGGAAGTCTGTTATTGAATCTCATTGCCCCCTGTTTTTTTTCCTTCTTCTTCCAACTTGTATTGAAACAAGACTATAAGTGAATTGTTTGCCACCTAAATATTTCTAATGTCTGTCTTCAGTCATCCGAACCCTTGAGTCCAAGGAAAGAATCTGTCAGCTTCACCAATGACCCTCCAGCTCTTGGCACCGTGACCGGACATGGTAACTGGTCAGTAAATATTGACTGATTGCCTGGCTGATGAAAGAAAGGAAGAAAATTTGCATTTACAGAAGCTCAGCAAAGGGAAGTTCTTTGCCACAAGCCACAAAGCCCCTATAAGAGGGAGAGTCAGCGTTGGCACTGAAATGGGCTGGCTCCCAGGCCCTGTCCTGCATCGTCCTCTACCCTCATGTTCTAGGACAAGCGTCTCTCTGGATTCATTTGGCATAAGCCATAGAAGCAGAGTGTGTCTGTGTGCAGGGACTCAGATCTGGTCTGGAAGGTGCCCTGGGCCTGAGGTCTCTGCAGTCCCATCCTTCAGGGAGAGCAGAGCACGGCCCTGGGAGGGGCTGTTCCCCTTCCTGTGAGAAACTGCTTATGAGGAAACCATGACGTGGCACACAGAGACTGGATCTTGTCACATCCCGGTCGTCTGTCTGTCCTGCAGGGTTCTGTGGACTTTATAAGTCGTCTGCACCACTGGGGACCATGGGAGGCAGCATCAGGAACGCAACCCTCTCTGCCCTCCTCTGCCTCGGTGAGCTTTGGGGAAAAGAGGAGGGATAGTGTCTGCTCCCCTCCCAGGTCTTGGTCCCTGAGACCCAGGACTCAGGAGGCTCAGTGGGGGCAGGACTTCTTGGGGGAGGACAGACGTGCTCAGTCCTAGGTCTGACCCCAGTGCTCAGGGTCCCAGACCAGGCCTGGAGCTTCTGTGTGCGGGTTGGGGGATGTGCCCTCACAGGGGACTCTCTTCCAGCGCTGTGTCGGGGCCTGTGGAACCAGGTGCAGGCAGGTGAGTCCTCCCCACACCTCCTGCTTCAGCCCAGTGAACGCCCTGGGCAGGTGGAAGGAGCACAGAGGGTCTGGGCTGAGGTGACCAGTCTGGGAGGGGCCTTGAGTGACAGCTGGGCAAGCTGAGGGGAGAAGGTCTCCCCTGACACTTCACGTCTGATTCCTTTCCAGGACCCCCCCC
>NW_025796654.1:0-21410 GCF_021613505.1 Equus quagga | reverse complement strand
GGGGGGGGTCCTGGAAAGGAATCAGACGTGAAGTGTCAGGGGAGACCTTCTCCCCTCAGCTTGCCCAGCTGTCACTCAAGGCCCCTCCCAGACTGGTCACCTCAGCCCAGACCCTCTGTGCTCCTTCCACCTGCCCAGGGCGTTCACTGGGCTGAAGCAGGAGGTGTGGGGAGGACTCACCTGCCTGCACCTGGTTCCACAGGCCCCGACACAGCGCTGGAAGAGAGTCCCCTGTGAGGGCACATCCCCCAACCCGCACACAGAAGCTCCAGGCCTGGTCTGGGACCCTGAGCACTGGGGTCAGACCTAGGACTGAGCACGTCTGTCCTCCCCCAAGAAGTCCTGCCCCCACTGAGCCTCCTGAGTCCTGGGTCTCAGGGACCAAGACCTGGGAGGGGAGCAGACACTATCCCTCCTCTTTTCCCCAAAGCTCACCGAGGCAGAGGAGGGCAGAGAGGGTTGCGTTCCTGATGCTGCCTCCCATGGTCCCCAGTGGTGCAGACGACTTATAAAGTCCACAGAACCCTGCAGGACAGACAGACGACCGGGATGTGACAAGATCCAGTCTCTGTGTGCCACGTCATGGTTTCCTCATAAGCAGTTTCTCACAGGAAGGGGAACAGCCCCTCCCAGGGCCGTGCTCTGCTCTCCCTGAAGGATGGGACTGCAGAGACCTCAGGCCCAGGGCACCTTCCAGACCAGATCTGAGTCCCTGCACACAGACACACTCTGCTTCTATGGCTTATGCCAAATGAATCCAGAGAGACGCTTGTCCTAGAACATGAGGGTAGAGGACGATGCAGGACAGGGCCTGGGAGCCAGCCCATTTCAGTGCCAACGCTGACTCTCCCTCTTATAGGGGCTTTGTGGCTTGTGGCAAAGAACTTCCCTTTGCTGAGCTTCTGTAAATGCAAATTTTCTTCCTTTCTTTCATCAGCCAGGCAATCAGTCAATATTTACTGACCAGTTACCATGTCCGGTCACGGTGCCAAGAGCTGGAGGGTCATTGGTGAAGCTGACAGATTCTTTCCTTGGACTCAAGGGTTCGGATGACTGAAGACAGACATTAGAAATATTTAGGTGGCAAACAATTCACTTATAGTCTTGTTTCAATACAAGTTGGAAGAAGAAGGAAAAAAAACAGGGGGCAATGAGATTCAATAACAGACTTCCTGAACCGTGGGCCTTGGTTGTGAGAGATCTTTTGGGGGAAGCAGTGACCCAAGGCGTGAGCAGGGGTTAGCCCAGAGGTAGTGGTGGGGGCTTCCTCGCCTACAAAGATCTGAGCTGTTCTCAGAATTGAGAGCAGTGAGGAGAAGGCTGGGCCTTGTCCCACAGGATCTTGAGCACCATGCAAGTAGTTTGGATTTTACTTTTAAGGCAATGGGAAGATTTAAAGCAACAGACAGGGTGAACATATGTCTGGGATTTTTTTTTGTTTTTTTTTGTGAGGAAATTTGCCCTGAGCTAACATCTGTGCCAATATTCCTCTACTTTGTATGTGGGATGCCGCCACAGCATGGCTGATGAGTTGGGTAGGTCTACACCTGGGATCTGAACCTGCGAACCCAGGCCACCTAAGTGGAGTGTGTGGAACTTTAACTCTTGGCCATGGGGCCAGCCCCCATATTTCTGTTTTAAAAAGACTACCACCATGTAGAAATGTAAAGCAGGAAAACTCTATTGATAATTAGCTCTATTGATAATAAAACTCCAACAGTAATCTGGCCCCTGGATGGTGTGTTGATCAGTATTTGAAGTCGTTTATGTGGTTTTCTCATATAACCCTTGCACAAACCTATAACACAAAATACATTTCCAGTTGAGTGGAATGAGACAGGATGGCTTCTTGGTCCCTCAGGTTGGAAAGGAGTCAGCTAGGTGCAGACTTGCTGTGGGAGCAGCCCGAGGAAGGCACAGAATTGTTAAGTAGCTCAGTTGGTGTGTGTGTGTTTGGAGGTGTGTGTGGTTAACTGTGATGAGTTTGGTTGAGGAGGAGAGTTGTGTTTGCTGGGGCTGGTGAGTTTAGCTCAGGCCTGATCATTCACAGCCCTGAACATCAGATGGTGCAACTTGTATTTTTTTGAAGATGGAAACTGTAGGAAGAGTTTTGAGCAGGGCAGGATCAGACCAGACGGGATTCTTAGAAGAATGTTTTGGAGGCAGCGAGAGGAATGAACTGGAGAAAGGAGTGCGGGCTTGGATTGGAAGACCAGGAAGGAGGCTGATGTGATGACACAGATGAGACCTCCTGACTCTTGTGATGGATTGTGATATTGTTAATAAGGACTCAAGGGGCGTGGTGGTGTGGATGTGACGATTGAATGTGAAGTGCAAGGGACTGAAGAACTGAGGGCTGATCCTCTCTCTGCCTTGGTGCCTGGAGGAGCCCATGGGGCCCTCACAGGGAGGATGACCCTAGGGGAGAAGGAGGCTTGGGGAGATGCTTAGAGGGCTGATCACCATTTCTTAGAAGAAATCACAGCCCTCCCTCCCAACCTGGGAATGAGGGTTTTCTTCCCCTCAAAACACTTCCCTTCACTGACTTCCTTGTTTCTATAAGTCGGCACCATCTTTTTCTTCATCACTTTCCTTCAAAATCTCTGAGTCATTTCTGCCTTCTTATTGCCCCTTCCTCCCCTGAGCAGAGCTCTTCATCTCATACTGTGGATTCTTTCTCCAGGCACTGAGCGAGAGCACGGGTTGGAGGCAAAAAAGTTTAAAAAAAATGAACACAGACTCAGGGATCTGTGAGATAAATTATATCATTGATCCTGCAGCAAAAGGAGATTGATATTAATGAAGAAAAACATATTTGAAAAAATAAAAGCTGACCATTTCATAGATTTATTGAAAGTCGTAAATTTATACGTCCAAGATGCTCAGCAAACGCAAAATAGGATGAGCTTTAAAAACTCTGCCCACACACATCATAATCATAATCAAATTAGTGAAACCCAAAAAAACAAATTTCCAGAGAAAATTGCCATGAAACACAGAGGAAAAATGATCTGAATGATTACAGATTTCACATTAGAAACCGTCCAGGTCAGAAGATGTGAAAGTTCTGAGAGACAAGAAGAGCCACCTGGAATTCTTCTGGATGTGTCCTGAGGAATGAAAGCAAAATGAAGTCATTCTGAGAGAAAGGAAACCGAGAGAATTTGTCACAAGGAGACCTGCTCTAAAAGAAATAAGGTAAATTCTTCAGGCAGAAAGGAAATACTTCTAGAGGGAAACTTGGACTTTCAAGAATAAATGAAGAGTGAAAAATAGTAAATATCTAGATAAATGTAATAGCATATATTTCTCCTCTAAGTTCTTTAAAATATGTTTGGTTTCGTCCAATTCGAAACTGTTAACATTGTCTGATGGGGTTTTTATGTCTGTAGATGTAACACACAGAACAGCTCCAGCGCGAAGGGGTGAGGGTGAAAGGACCTATACGGGGATAAGGCTTCTCCATTTCTCTTGAAAAGATAAAATGTTAACTCTTTGTGGAGTCTGTGAAGTTATGTGTGTATATTATAATGCCTACAACAGTCACTTAAGAAACAACATGCAAAGAGTTACAGTTAGGACATCAGCAGATAAATTAAAATGAAATACTAAAAAGTACTCCAAAAAGCCAAAAGAAGACAAGGAAGGGACACTGAAGAGCAAACAATATAGGGACAAGCAGAAAACAAACAATACAGTGATAAACCTTAAAAGAACTTTCAATAATACATTAAATGTAAATGGTGCAAGCACAATTAAATGGCAGAGATTAGGATTAGATTAACAACAACAAGTAAGACCCACCTGCATGCAGTCTATCAGAGGTTCACTTAATACAATAATGTAAATTTATTAAAAATAAGAGGATGAATATATTATGCAAACATTAATTAAAAGAAAGCTTAAGTGGCTGTCTAGGTTTCCCATTGTTGCTGTAACAAATCACAAATTTAGTGGATTTAAACAATACAAATTTATCATCTTACTGTGATAGAGGTCAGAAGTAAAAAATCAGTCACTGGGTAAAGTTGAGGTGTCAGCAGGGGTGGTTGCTTTTGGCGGCTCTGCCATGAGAAATGGTTCCTGGCCTTTTCCATCTTCCAGGGACTGCCTGCTGTGCTTGGCTCCTGACCCCTTCCTTCCATCACTGCAGCCTCTTGGTTCCCCCATCACATTTCCGACCACTGACTCTGGCCCTTTTGTCTCCCTCTTACAAGAAGCTTTGTGAATACCTCGGGCTCTCCCATATAACCTAGGAAAATTTCCCTATCTCAAGATACTTATTTTAGTCACATTTTCAAACCCCCTTTTACCCCATAAGGTAACATAGTCACAGGTTTCAGGGATCAGGGTGTGGATATCATTGAAATTTGGGAGAAAGCAGCATTATTCTATCTGCCACAGTGGCTGCCATATGAGACAGAACAATAAAAGATGTCAGGTAAAGTAGACTTTTGAACAAGAAAATTATCAAGGATAAAGAAAGATATTACATAAAGATAAAAAGTTCAACTCACCAAGAAGACATAGTAATCCTAAGTGTGTATGCACAAAACCACAGAGCTTCAAAATGCATGAGGGAAAAACTGTCAGAAATGAAAGGGCAAATAGATAATTCAACAACTGTAGTCTGGGATTTTACACTCCTCTCTTGGTAATTGTTTGAGCAAATGGATGGCAAATCAACAAGGACACAGAAAACCTGAACAACGCTATCAACACTTGATCTAATTGACACACGGAGAAAACTCCACCAACAGCAAAGTGCACATTCTTTTCAAGCGCACATGGAATATTGCCCACGATAGTCCATATCCTTGGTTTTAAAATGAAGCTTAACAAATTTAAAAGAATTAAAAGAAGTGATCATCCATCACTTCTTTTCTGATCCTAATGGAATTTAAGTAAAAACCTATTACTGGAAAGGTATATGGAAAATCTTCAACTATTTGGAAATTAAACAAGACAGTTCTAAATAATCCATGGGGCAAAAAGGACTCAAGGAAAATCAGAAAATAGTTTGAACTGAACAAAAATGAAAATACAGCTTACTAAACATTGTGGGGTGCTGCCAAAGCAGAGTTTAGAAGGAAGAGAAGAGCAGAAAGTACTCATTTTAAATAAAGAGTGGTTTCCAATCACTAACCTAAGCTTCCATTTAAGAGACAAGGAGAAGAGGAGCAAACTCATCCCAAAGTAAGCACAGTACAATAATAACAGAGGGCAGAAATCAATGAGTCTGGAAACAAAACACAGGAACAGAAATCAATGAAACCCAAAGCTGATTCTTTAAAGAGACCAATAAAATTGACAAACCACTAGAAAGGCTAATGGTAGAAAAAAATAGACAAGACACAACTTGCCGACATCTAGCATGAATGATGGAATGTCACTATAAATAGGATTATTTTTAATCAATTAATAATTAATAGGATAGTAAGAGAATACTACTACAAAAAACACTGTGCCCATAAATTGGACAACTTAAATGGAATGGCCCAACTCTTGAAAGACACAAACTACCAAAACTCACTGAAGTGGAAATCATCTGATATTCTTGAAAAACATTAAATTGAATTTGTAGTTAAAACACTTTCCAGAAAAGCAAATTCCTGGCCTCAGCGGTCTCACTGGCACATACCACCAAACATTTGGGGAAGAATTAATACGATTCTTCACATTCTCTTCCAGAAAACAGAAGAGAGAGAAACACTTTGCAACAATTTTATGAGGCAAGGATTACTCCAAACACTAATCAGACAAAGACGGTACAAGGAAAGAAAGGTGCAGACCAATGTCCCTCAAGAACATAGATGTCAAAATCCCCACCAAAGTATTGGTAAATAAAACCCAGTAATATAGGAAAAGAACAATCATCAGAACCAAGTGGGATTCATGCTCAGATGCCAGGCTGGTTCAGCATCTGAAATTCAATAAACGCAATCCACCACATTAAGAGACTGACAAAGAAAAACCACATCCTTACATACTTACATGCACACAAAGATTGGATCAAATAAATAAAACGCTCAGCAATACAGGAATAGAAGGGAATTTCCTTAATCAGATAAAGAGCATCTATGACCTATGCTTAGCTAAAATTATACTGAATGTTTTTCCCTTGTGATTGGGAAAAAGGCAATGATGTTTTCACCGCTTCTATTCAGAAGTGGCCGGTGCAGTAAGACAAGTGAAAGGGAATAGAAGGCATAACGGAAGGGATATGACTGTCTTTATTCCCAATCCGTATAATCAGGTGGAGGAAATCCCAAGGAATCTACAAAGAGCTTCTACAACTAAGAGGCGAATGAGCAAGTTCTCAAGATATAAGATCAATATTCAAAAATCAGTTGAATTTTATTCTGTAAATTAACAAGGGACAATTGGAAAGCAGAATTACAATACAAGACTATTTACAATAGCTCCCCAGACCATAACATGTAGGGAGAAATGTAAGTATAGAGGTGTGAGATCTGAAGACTGAAAACTATCATTCTTAGCTAAGAGAAATTAAAGAACTAAAAAAAGAAGCAGTATCCCATATTTATTGATGAAAGGATCAATATTGTTAAGATATCAGCTCTCTCTAAACTGGCGTGTATTCAAACCACCTCAATGAAAATCCCACCTAGCTTTTTTAGCAATTGACAGGCTGTGGAAATGTATGTGGAAATACAAAAGAGCAGTGATAGCACAACAGTTTTGAAAAGGAATAAAATTGGACATGTTCTTACACCAAGACTTTCTGTGGAAGGAACAAATGTAACAGCCAGTGTGGTATTTGCGCAAGGACAGGAGGTAGAAAAAATAAACAGAATGGAGATCCTAGATTAGACCCACACGTAGACGATCCATTGACTTTCAACAAAGACAGAAGTTCTTCCTTGAGGAAAACATCATCTTCTCCACAAATGGTGCTGGTGCAACTGGATGTCTATTTGGAATAAATGAACCTTGACTGTTACCTCACACCAGAAACAATAATTCACATGAAATGAATCATAGATCTAGTTGCAAAAGTCAAAACTGTAAGCTAATGGAAGACATTCATGAAAATCTTTACAAACTTAGATTAGATACAGATTCCTCAGAAAGATACAAAATCAAAAACAGCAACAACAACAAAAAGGTTAATTGGAGTTTAAAAAATTAATAACTTTTGCTCTTCAAAGGACAGTGTTAGGTAATGGAAGAAACAAGCCAGACTGAGGGAAAAAATATATATATTGTGTGTGTATCTGATACAAGATTTGTATGTAGAATAAGTAAAGTTTTTACAAATAATAATAAAACCTTCCCACGTCAGCAAAACAGTTTGAACAGACATTTCTCAAAAGAAGAGATTTAAATGACCAGTAAACACGATATAATGTTCAATATCAATAATTATTACAGCAATGAAACGAACTAAAGTGAGATATCAATAATATGAACAAATTTTTAAAAAATTACTGCACAAAAGAGGGCAGATACAGAAAGCACATGCCTTATGATTTCATTTCTGTGAAAGTCCAGATCTGGCAAGACTAACACCTAGTGAAGGAAGCTGATTGCTGTTTGCCTCAGTCTGGGGTTGGGGGGCATAGGTTGACTGAAAAGGTCACCATGGAATTTTAGGAGTTTGTTTTGTATACTGATTGTGGTGGTAGCTGTTACGTGAATTTCTACATTTGTCAAAGGTGATCAAACTACACGCTTAAAGGGGGCACATTTTATGCCTCAGTGTTCACACACACATACGTGCTAGTTAGGCTCAATCAGTGTCCATTCCATCAGGGCTGAAATCAACTTGCAGCCACATGTCTGATGCTTCCATAAGGAATGATACCATGTTAAGGACTCTCTGTGTTGGTCTCCGCTGCTGAAACGATGGCCATCCATCACTGTCTGTAGTTGCATCACTCTCAGTGAAAGGCAGTCCATGACACCAGGCTCATCAAGAGCCTCCATCTCTCCCGCAGTGGCTGTCCTTCATAGGCCGCTCTGTAAAACACTGGGATGATGAAGAGCAGAGGCTGGCTAGTATGTGCTGAAAGAGCCAACCTGTCCTCTTGGTTGTTAAGAACCTTGTCTACAGTGGGGCTCTCTGGGGACATCGATATCTGATTCAAAGATCCAGTGCTTTGAGCCCAGTCCTGTACATCTGTCCATACACATGGCTCCTTCCTGGATATCCTTGTCTCCTCCATTCAGTTATGCTCCTTCCAGTCCCCTGACCGTATAGGCAAGATATTTGCTACTATCCTGGAGTCCGTGTACACCTTTACATTTAGCCGGTTCTCTTTCCACAAAATGTGCATTATCCCTTTCATTGCACGAATATCTGCCCACTGAAGGCATTTCCTCTCATCAGAGTCCCCTGAGTGGGGCTGTAGCGCAACACTACTCCAAAACATCCCACCACCAGGCATGACCCAGACCACAGAGCTGTAGATGATGGCTCAGGAGAGGCGCCATTGTGATGCGTACGGATGTGGGCATCATCTGCATCTAACCACATCTTTGTACGACTCACCTTTGTCTTCTGGACCTTTCCATGGCTCCAGGTTTCCACTCTCACCCAACAATGGATTGCAACCTTATGGCTTGGTGGGAATGACAATTGTCAGCTCGTCATGGATGGTTCCACTTGCATGGACACTTGATGTCTCCTTGTCAGTCATTCAGTTTCTATTGGGAACTAGTAGCACGTCAGGAGCAGCCTTTTAAGTGGCGTCTACTCTCTGCTGCAGGTGATGTGATGGCATGAACCCAAGGGCGCTGAACTTGAACTCTGCCAGTGGGCTGGGCAGGGAATTCCCATAGCCTCACGGTACAGGGGTTCATACAGCACCAGGGGACCTGGCAGGTCACTTGGCTGTGGCACTAGGGTCCTGGTACTGCAGACCCCTGTCTTCCTCTGGGCTCCACTCAAACCCATAGCCTTGTCACTCACCTGATAAGGGAGAAATATGTTTTCTCAAGTATGGTATATGCTGCTTCCACCATCCAAAGCCTCGTACCCAGAATTGTGTCTCTTTCTTAGTGTGAAGTGTTGCAAGGTGTGATACAGGGTATATCATGGCGGGACTCAGAGAGCAGCACATCTATAAAGTTCACTGCTTTGGCAAGCCTGAATCTTTTTTCTAACTTTTTATTGAGATTATAGTAGTTTACAACCTTGTGAAATTTCACTTGTACATTCTTGTTTGTCAGTCGTGTTGTAGGTGCACGACTTCACCCTTTGTTCCCACCACCCCTTTCCCCTGGTAGCCACTAATCTGTTCTCTTTGTCTACATGTTTAACTTCCACATGTGAGTGGAGTCATACAGCGATGGTCTTTTTCTATCTGGCTTATTTCACTTAACACAATTCCCTCAAGGTCCATCCATGTTGTTGTGAATGGGACGATTTTATCCTTTTTTATGGCAGAGTAGTAGTCCATTGTATATATATATCATATCTTCTTTATCCCGTTGTCAGTTGATGGGCACTTAGGTTGCTTCCACATCTTGGCTATTGTAAATAATGCTGCAATGAACATAGGCGTGCATGGGACTTTTGGAATTGCTGATTTCAAGTTCTTTGGATAGATACCCAGTAGTGGGATGGCTGGGTCATGTGGTATTTCTATTTTTACTTTTTTGAGAACTCTCCATACTGCTTTCCATAGTGGCTGCACCGGTTTGCATTCCCACCAGCAGTGTATGAGGGTTCCTTTTTCTCCACAACCTCTTCAACATTTGTTACTTTTAGTCTTAGTGATTATAGCCATTTTAACAGGTGTAAGGTGATATCTTAGTGTAGCTTTGATTTTCATGTCCCTGATGATTAGTGATGATGTACATCTTTTCATGTGCCTATTGACCATCCATATATCTTCTATGCAGAAATGTCTGTTCATGTCCCTTGCCCATTTTTTGATCGGGTTGTTTGATTTTTTGTTGTTGAGTTGTGTGAGTTCTTTATATAGTATGGAGATTAACCCTTTGTCAGATATATGACTTGCAAATATTTTTTCCCAATTAGTGGGTTGTTTTTTGTTTCAATCCTGTTTTCCCTTGCTTTGAAGAAGCTCTTTAGTCTGATGAAGTACCATTTGTTTATTCTTTCTGTTGTTTCCCTTGGCTGAGAAAACATGGTGTCCAAAAAGATCCTTTTGATACTGATGTCAAAGAATGTACTGCCTACATTTTCTTCTAGAAGCCTTATGGTTTCAGGTCTTACCTTTAGGTCTTTGATCCATTTTGAGTTTATTTTTGTGAATGGTGAAAAAGAATGGTCAATTTTCATTCTTTTACATGTGACTGTCCAGTTTTCCCAGCACCATATGTTGAAAAGACTTTCTTTTCTCCATTGTACGTCCTCAGCTCCTTTGTCGAAGATTCGCTGTCCATAGATGTGTGGTTTTATTTCTGGGCTTTCAATTCTGCTCTGTTGATCTGTGCACCTGTTTTGGTGCCAGTACCATGCTGTTTTGATTACTATAGCTCTGTAGTATGTTTTGAAGTCAGGGATTGTGATGCCTCCGGCTTTGTTCTTTTTTCTCAGGATTGCTTTAGCGACTTGGGGTCTTTGGTTGCCCCATATGAATTTTAGGATTCTTTGCTCTATTTCTGTAAAGAATGTTATTGGGATTCTGATTGGGATAGCGTTGAATCTGTAGATTGCTTTAGGTAGTATGGACATTTTAACTATGTTTTTTCTTCCAATCCATGTGCATGAAATGTCTCTCCATCTCTTTATGTCGTCATCAATTTCTTTCAGGAAAGTGTTGTAGTTTTTGTTGTATAGGTCTTTCACTTCCTTAGTTAAATTTACCCCAAGCTATTTTATTCTTTTTATTGCGATTGTGAATGGGATTGTGTTCTGCAGTTCTCTTTGTTAGTTCATTATTAGAGTATAGAAATGCTACTGATTTTTGTAAGTTGATTTTATACCCTGCAACTTTGCTGTAGTTGTTGATTATTTCTAGTAGTTTTCCAGTGGATTCTTTGGGGTTTTCTATATACAAGATCATGTCATCGGAAAACAGCGAGAGTTTCACTTCCCTTCTTGTTTGGATTCCTTTGATTCCTTTCTCTTGCCTAATTGCTCTGGCCAAAACCTCCAGTACTATGTTGAATAAGAGTGATGATAGAGGGCATCCTTGTCTTGTTCCTGTTCTCAGGAGGATGGCGCTCAGTTTTTGCTCATTGAGTATGATGTTGGCTGTGGGTTTGTCATATATGGCCTTTATTATGTTGAGGTGATTTACTTCTATCCCTATTTTGTTAAGAGTTTTTATCATAAATGGCTGTTGGATCTTGTCAAATGCTTTCTCTGCATCTATTGAGATGATCGTGTGGATTTTATTCCTCAATTTGTTGATGTGGTGTATCACTTTGATTGATTTGCAGATGTTGAACCATCCCTGTGTCCCTGGTATGAATCCCACTTGATCGTGATGTATAATCCTTTTGATGTATTGCTGAATTCGGGTTGCCAAAATTTTGTTGAGAATTTTTACATCGATGTTCATCAGTGATATTGGGCTGTAGTTCTTCTTTTTCGTGCTGTCCTTGTCAGGGTAAGGCTTAATTTTTGAATTTCCTTTTCCTTTTTTATTCTTTTAAATCTCCCACCATCTAGAGTACATACCAGGGCAACCAGAGTACTTGCCTCCCTCTAGTCATCAGGTCAAAGTAACACGATGTCACCAATATTGTGAACAAATGTGATGTTCATTCCAATGTCAAGATGCCGAGGGTCCCTTTGGATGAGGCTGTGAAAGAGGGAGCGTTAGTGTATCCCTGGACACTGTGAACGTGTAGTGCAGTCCATCCCAGGTGAAGAAGAGCTGCTGCTTAGTTACCAGATCACAGCTGCATAGAAGTGACCAGAGGCTGCAGAATTCTGTCCTAGTAAATGCATCCATCCTGCAGAGCAGCTGTGACAGGAGTCAGTATTGGTGAGGACCGTGGCCTTCCACCGTCCACTGCCCGTGATCCGTCTAGTTTTTCAGGGGCCGGGCTGGTGCGTCAAGCAGGGGTACGATGGGACCCCCGCTGCCTCCATTAAGTCTTCGAGGGTGGCAGTAACCTCTGTTTGTCCACCTGAGTGCAGGGTTGTTTTTAATGAATATGCCAAGCAAGATGAATGTTATACTCCTGAGTACACAGATTCTGCTTTCTTTCTTTAAACAGCAGGTAACCTCTGTTACTCTGTTTTGGGAGTTGATTAAATGACTTTGTGGTTCAGCTTTTCCTTTCAAGGTTTTATTGCTCCAAGTGATCCACAGGTCCCTGTGCTGCGCGGAATTCCAACATCTCCCTTCTCTGTGTGAGCTCGGGGAATTAAATACAACTTCAACTTACCCTTGTTTCCTAAAACGTTAGTCGATTAACAAAGGATGCAAACATCATTGCATCAGTGCGTGTATGTTTGTGTTTGCTGCCTCAAGATTTGAAAATAACGTGAGGTGAGTGCTCATGGAGGAAAAGCAACTGGACAGTTTCGACTCTCTGTCCTCTGCGCTGTCCCGGTGTCCACGTGTTTTCTTCTCATTCTTCTTTCTTCCTTCCTCATGTTCCAAGATTCCTCCCTTTATCAGTTCCTTTCTGGGTCAAGAACTTCCTTTCCCATCCATTTAGGGGAGGCCTGCTTGTGATCAATCCTCTTAGCTCCCTCACCTGAGAATGTTTTTGTTTCCCCTTCATTCCTGGAGGATAACTTCACCATCTGCAGGATCAGGGTCAACAGTTCTTTTCCTTCAGCAGCTGAAAAATGTTGTTCCATTTGCTTCCTGCTTCCATGGTTTCCGATGGGAAGACCGTTGTCATCTGAATGGGTTTCCCTCTGTGGTCAGGTGGCATTTCTGTCTCACTGCATTCCAGAAACTTGTCTTTTGGGGCCGGCCTGGTGGTGTAGTGGTTAAGTTTGTGTGCTCCACTTCTGAGGCCTGGGGTTCGTGGGTTTGGAGCCCGGGCATGGACCTTTACACAGCTCATCAAGCCACACTGTGGCAGCATCCCACATACAAAACAGAGGAACATTGGCACAGATGTTAGCTCAGGGACAATCTTCCTCACCAAAAAAAAAAAAAAAAAAAAAAAGAAGACACTAGTCTTTTGTTTTCCTTAGTTGGATTATGATGCATCTTGGCATGGCTTTCTCTGGACTTATCCTGTTTGTGGTTCACTAAGTGTCATGAATACGTAGGTTTATGACTTTTGCCAAGTTTGGGGAAATTCCAGCCATGATTTCTTGAATAGTTTTGCAGTCTCGTCCTCTTTCTCTTCTGCTTCTAGGACCCAGATGACACGGATGTGAGATCTTTTGTCATAGTCCCATAGGTCCTGAGGCTCTGTTCATGTTCTTTTCCAGTTTATTTTTCCTGTTGTTCAGATTGAGTACTTTCTATTGTCTGGTCTTCATGCTCATTGTTTCCTCTGTCCCCTCCATTCTGCTGTTGATCCCATCCATGGAGCCTTTTATTTTGATTATTGTGTTTTTCATATCTAAAATTTCCGTTAACTTCTTCTTTGTATCTTCTTTTTCTTTGCTGAGGCACTCTTTTTAAAAATTCATTTTAAACGTGTGCAATTGCTCACGAAAGCATTTTTATTATGGCTGCTTTACAATCCTTATCAGATAATTGCAACGTCTGTCATCCCAGTGCTAGCATCTGTTGACAATAGTCTTTCCTCATGCAAGATGAGATTTCCCGGTTCTTGTTTTGAACTGGACATTTTGGATATTATATTGCGACAGTCTGGATCTTATTTAAATCTGGTCATAGGAGGCCTTTTCTGACACCTGGCTGGGGTAGTGACTCATTACTGCCAGGAGGAGGGTACTGTCCAGGTCCCCCACGTGGCTCCTTGGACACCCACTGTGTCACTCCTGGGGCCCTGACAGTCTTAGCCCATGTGCTGCCTTCTCTGCACTGTCTGGCGTGTTCTGCTGATGTTGTGTGTACAAGGTCCAGGAGTTCTACTGTGCCTCCTGGGGGTTAGGGAGACATAGCTCTACTTCCTCTTGGTCCAAAACTGGGAGTCTGCAATGCAACTGATTTTTAGATATTGATGACATATAGTGACATTGGATCAATCCTTTTCAAGTTAGAATATCAGATGTTTCTATTATTTGGGGTTTTCCATGCACACAGTTTTGTAATCTGTGAGTAACACAGTTTTTTCCATCCATTCACCTGTTTTTTTTTTTAAAGATTGGCACCTGAGCTAACATCTGTTTCCAATCTTTTTTCTTTTCTTCTTTTTCATCTCCCCAAAGCCCCCGAGTACACAGTTGTATATTCTAGTTGTGAGTGCCTCTGGTTGTGCTGTGTGGGATGCTGTGTCATTATGGCCTGATGAGCGGTGCCCTGTCTACACCCAGGATCCGAACCGGTGAAACCCTGGGCCACCAAAGCGGAGCGCACGAACTTAACCACTCGGCCACGGGGCCAGCCCCGATCCATTCACTCTTCTCACTTCTTTTTGGCTTTATTTAATTGGTTGGTTCTTCCACTGCCCTGCTGAATAGAAGAGGTCGTAGTGAACATTCTTGTTTATTCTCAGTCACAGGTGGAAAGATTTCAAGTTTTTACTTTTGAAAATTATTTCTGTTGTGGATTTTTAAAGATGCTTTGATGAATGATAGGAAATTCCCTTTTTTTGAGGTTTTTTTCATTTTGAATTGGTGATGTATTTTATCAGGAGCTTTGAATCTGTTGCTATGATCAGTTTTTTGTATTTCTTCTTTTATGTTTGAAATGTATTGACTGATTTTTGAATATGAAACCAATCATGCATTTCTGAAAAGGACGTACCAGCATGGTCATGCTATATTATCGACTTTATATACTGATGACTCTTATTTGGGAATATTTTGTGTAGGAATCTACAGCTAAGATCCTGTGAGAGAGCTTCCTGTGATTTTCCCATTATGTAGTTTCCTTGAGAGGTATTGGTATCAATTTTTTTCTGGCCTGATAAAATGTGTTGGGAGGAATATTGCCTCCTTCTCTATTTTTGGGAGAAACTGATTTAAATTTGGTATGTGTATGTATGTGTGTGTGTCCGTGTGTGTGTCTGGGCGTCCATGTGTGTATTTCATCACTATTTGGTATGTGTATATATGTGTGTGTGTCCGTGTGTGTGTCCAGGCGTTCATGTGTGTATTTCATCATTATTTGGAAGCACTCATCAGTGAATCTTTCCAGAGTCAGAGTTCACTTTGTGGGAAAATTTTTAGTTATACCTTCAACATATTTGATATATATGACAATTCAGATTTCCTGTTTATGTTTATTTCCACCATTTTGGTGAATTGTATTTTTGAGGATTTTGTCCATTTCATCTAGATTTTCTAGTATATTGGCATAAAGTTGTTCCTAATGCTCTGTCATCTACTGAAAGTCTGTAGGGTCTGTGATGCTGTCCTGATGATGTAATGTGCCTCCTCTCGTTTTCCCTTGGGCGTTGTGGCTGGGATCTGCAAGAGTGAATAATGTTCTCAAGAGCGAAAAGTCTTTATTGACTTTTCTCAGTTTTTTATTTGTCCTCGTTAGTAGCTAATCTTGTCATATTATTTCCCTCCCTCCACCTTCATTTGGAATAATTCTCTATTCTTTTTCTAAATTCTTGGTGTGATAGTTCAGGTAACTGATTTTTTTAGGCTTTTCTAAGATATTCATTCATTCATTCATGGTTCTTAATTTCCCCGTTTTGTAGGTTTGATGTGTAATGTTTACGTTATTATTCAGCTTAAAACATTCTCTCCCTTCTGTTTTGGATTTCTCATTTCACTCATGCATTACTGAGAAGTCTGTGGCTTTATTTCCAAAATGTGGGGATATCAGTTATCAGACTGCAGAACCAGGTGACTCCCAATGAGTCCCAGAAGCTCCTGGTGGTCCACATTAGGATTCCAGGCTGGCTGGGGGTTATTAGCTGAGCGTCTAGTGGGGGCAGCTTCTGTGCCTTCTGGGGTCCCTGCAGTCTCCCTCGCTGGAGGATGGGGTCCGGGTCCTTCCTGGGCTAATGGATGGCCAGAGCAGCGTACACGCTGGGCTCTGCTGGGGGCTCCTCTGACTGGGAGGAAGGGGGTGTCATCTCCCGTCTGAGGATCAAGTGGTTCAGCTGGGCATAGGTCACGTCCTGGGGGTCTTCAGATGCAGCAGCCTAGAACAGGGGAAAGTGAGGGATAGGTATGTGGTTGGGGTGGGGGCAGCCTGGGGTCTGGGAGAGCATGGGACCCACCTGTCTGTGCATCTGTCTGTCCTCTTCTGCTTGTCTGTGCTTAGAGTTCAACAGTTCCTCTGACAGTGGGGCAGGAGAGGTGGCCACTCCCTGCCTGAGTCTTGCTCTTGAGTGGTTCACCTGGGCGTATGTCGCTCCTTGGGGGTCTTCATCATGGAGGCTCTGCTGGAGGGAGACAGAGGGACAGAAACAGTGTCTCCTTGATCCCACTGCTGACCTCCTCCAGTCAATTGTCCACACTGCTACAGAGTGAGCTCACTTTCCTGATGGAATCTTCAGGTACATACTAAGCCTGTGACATCTGGATGCTTCCTACAGTTCTGATTCTTATCCCAACATGCTATCTCTTGGTCTTTTGAATCCAGCCACACGGCCCATCCTCCTGAAAAAGCATGTTGCTGCCTCAGGACCTTTGCCCCTGCTGTTTCCTCTGCCCCCACCCTGCACTCTACCCCCTTTCCTTACTTTATTTTCCTTAACAGCACTTTACACTCTAGGAAGCTACTCTCATATTTGCATGTGGTCTCTTACCCACGAGGTGAGCTCAAGGAATGTGGAGACAGTATTGCTCACTGCTGTACCTACAGCACCTGAATGGAGCCAGGTAAACAGGGAGCTCCCTTTTCACAATGTGGGGTGAAAGAATGAAGGGGAGCCTAGGGGACTTGTGGGTGATTCACTTATTCGTGCATCCTCTTGAGACCTGGGGTGCATCCAACAACCAGAAGGTCAGACAGTGGACAGGAACCAGAAAAGGGGACCACAGAGGAGGAGCACTGAGGTCACAGAAACCAGGAAGAGTGAAGTCACAGCAGGACGCCCCAGGTGCCTGAGAGGAGGGATCAGTGTGGGACGCTGCTGAGAGCTGGGTGACGTGAGGACAGCCAAGTGTCCATTGGGTCAAGTTTGACAACAGGAAGGTCCCTGGTGGCCTGGACAGGGCTGGGGTCTCACCTGATGGCCCAGCTCCACGCCCTCCTCAGGCTGTGTGTCCTTCACGGCGGCATCTGCTGGGGCAGAACAGGGGGTGTGTCTCTTGTCAGGATTCCCTGAGGTCTCTCAGGGCTGCAGCCCCTCCTCTGCTCCCAGATGGGCCACTGAGATCCAGGGGTGAGGAGATGGGCCCGAGGTCACTCAGGGGAATTTCAGTCCTTTTCACCCCAAATCCCCAGACCCTTCCAGCCGATGCCCCCATGGCCCACTGAAATCTGTGCCCCCACCCCCCATGGGGGCCCCTTTTTCCTCTCACAGAGGGTCTGTTCCTGGGTGTCAGCAGCTGGACTGGAGCTGGGGGAGGAGATGGGAGTGTAAGGGGCAGAGAGGGGGCCGAGGGTGGGGTGGGAGTCTGGGGTCTTCAGGGCAGGAATTACCTGATCTGCAGGCCTCTGTGCTTGGGCTGTGGGTCTGCAGCCCCTGCAGGAAATTGGAGATCAGCCTGTGTCTGGGCTGGGTCAAGATGGACAGAGTCTCAGCCCTGGAAGGTGATGACCACCCGCCCTCCACATGTGATTCGGGAGAAAAGAAGAAAACCGTAACCCTTGCTTGTGTGTATGTTTCAATATTTCATGAGACTGAAAAGGTGAAAGAATTCCTTCAATGTGTACATATGTGTTGGATTAAGTGTTTTCTTTTGGATTTTCTGATTTGAGATTCTGGAAAAGTCTTTTTCTGGTTGACTTTCCCATCTACTTTTTTTTCCCCTTTGGCTGGTGCCCTAAGCCCACGTCCTCCTGTGAGCCGGGTCACCCTGTTCCCTACTCACCTGGTGTCCTGCGTTTGTCCTGACGCTGGTGTCGGGTAAGGAGGAAGAGGAGGAGGAGGGAGAGGAGCAGGACGAAGGCCACCGTGACTCCAATCAGAACGTTCAGATACCATGTGAGACCTTGGGCACATGTGATGTCATGAATGAGCCAATGACGCTATTTAACTGAGCACCTACTGTGTGCCACACACGTGCTGGGGTCTGTGCACTCACCTCCTCTAACTCCCAACAATCATGCACCAAAACACTGCCATCCTCCACCCACCCATTTCACAGATGAGGAGACTGAGGCACAGAGAGGTAAATCATGTGCCCAGGTCACCCAGCCTGAAGTGGCGGAGCTGGGACTGGAACCCAGAACGGTGGGTTCCCTTGTTTTCTATTATCATTTTTTATGCTGTGCCCTTACTCTCCAGGCAGAACACGAGGCAGAGACCTGACCAGCAAACACAATCCCTTCCCCACCCCCATCTCCCAGCCCATGTCCGTCCCCTACTCTGCAGAGGGCTGGCACCCCCAATGGGGGCCTGTGTGCACATGGAGCGTGTGCATCTGGGAAGGGCAGGAGGGAGGGCTGTCCTCCCTGAGCTCTCGGGGCCAGGCCCCAGGCTGAGGGCTCTCTCTCTGAGGGGCATGGCGGAGGCCTGTTGTGCAGAGAGGACCCTCAGGCTCGGAGAGGAGCGTGCCTCGTCCAGGGTCCCACAGGTGGGCAGTAGCAGCCCTGGGGTTTGAACCCGGGGGTGTCCTTGCCCCAACTCCACGGCTCCTCCTGGACGGGCTGCGCCCCTGAGTGTGTGGAGGAGAGCTCAGACACCACACGTGTCCCCACACTCAGTGTCCACGCAGCCTTCTTGGACCATGCAATCAGTGAAACTGGTCTCACGGAGAAAGACGAGCGTTCCTCAGGTCACCATCTCAGGAAGGGACTGAGCCAAGACCAGACCTGAGCCCCTCCCACGCACCGCTTCCCCACAGAGACCCTCGCTTACCCCACCTTGTGCCTGACTCCCCGGGGGAGAGTGGATCCTCAGAGTCTCCTGGGGATCAGGATGGGAAGTGAGGGGGTGGCTGCCATTCTCCCCACTTCAGCCCGGCTGCCCCTCCCCCGAGATGGGTCTCAACATCTCCTCCCTCTGCCATGACGCCCCATCCGCCGTCTGCCCAGCCTCAGAACTCCTGAAGCCCCGTGTCCTCTGACATCTCTGCCCAACTCCCCTGGGAGACAGGCCATGCCCGAGTGAGTGATCCTGGTCCCTCTGGGCATCAGCCTCTTCTAGTCAGCGCTCTTGTGTCTCTGGGTGAGGGACTTCTAGGACTGGACACTGGAGGAGGATCAGGAGGCGGTGCCTCTGGCCTTTTCTCCTTTTGTCAGCCCTGAGTCCTCCCCAGCTGTCTCCACTCACCGCAAATGTCTCTGGACCTCAGGGATGAGGATGAGGATGAGGATGAGGCCGGCTGGGAATTGCTCTGGCTTTTTCCATCCCTCTGAGAGGGGAGGTTCCCCTCTGGCTGACTTGCCTTCTGTGACCCCCTCACTCCCATCCCAGCCCAGAGGTCCCCTGGGAACAGGACCCTGAACTGACCGTGAGGACACAAGGGGCACGACTGGGGCTCCTCACCTGAGACCCGGAGCTCCAGGGGGTCACTGGGCAGTGACAACAGGTGGGGGGAGGTGCTGTTTGAGCCGTAGCACCTGTAGGTCCCCTCATGGTCTGAGGTCAGAGGACCGATGGTGAAGTTGGCCTGAAAGGGGGCGGCCGTGTCCTGCAGACGAAGGTGCTGGGGAGGAGCAGGTGACCCCTCCTTGGACAGATGGAAGGTATCGAACCAGATCTCAGAGCCACACTGCAGGGTCACGTTCTCTCCCCAGGACACTGAGGGCCCCGGCTGGGCTGAGAGGGAGGGTTTTTCGTACATTCCTGAGGGAGGGGAAGGTTGTGATGTGTAGAGAGCTGCCCCCTCCCCCCCACACAACCTTGACCGTGAGTTGAAGGACCACCATCCTCTTTCCAGGGACTCTGTCTGTGACCCCCTCTCAGCTCCTCTCTGTCTTTTATCTCCTGGCGTCTCCGCCTTTCTCACTCCCTCTCCCTAGACCACGGCCCCATCTCAGTCCCTGCTCCAGGACCCTGTCTCTGGACCCCATCACCACAAAGGGTGACACTAGGCCCAGCACCCTGAGCAGACAATCAGGACATGGGGCTCCTCACCTGCGATCAGGATCTCCAGGGGTGCGCTGGGGGCCGACCATGCATAGGAGAGGATGTGTCTACCATAGCATCTGTACTGGCCCCCCGTGGGTGTGGCTCACATGGCCGAGGGGGAAGTCGCCGCTGTGCTGCCCATGAAGATTCTGAGGGGGTGTGAGCCCCTCATCCCTGGTAAGAGCGAATCTGTCAAAGCCGGCCTCTGAGCGACACTGGAGGGTCAGGTTGTCTCCAGAGAGCACCAGCGAGCCAGGCTGGGCTGAGAGGGAGGGCTCCTTGTACACACCTGGAGAGAAGGGACAGTGGCATCGAAGGGGAGGCAGACCCCACATTGCCCACTGGGGCTACAGTGAGAGCTCTCACTGGTCGACCCCCAAACATCCTGCTCTGTGGTTCAGGACCCAGGAGGTCAAGTCACCAACCCCCGTCACCCCCAGGGCTCCACTGGATACGCAGCTTAGGTCAGTCATTTTGGGGTCCCAGGAAAGAGGTGGGTCAGGGGAACCCTCACCTGTGACCTCGAGTTGCAGAGGGCCACTGGGGTGTGACCACACATATGGGTAGGAGTGGGGATTATAATAGCATCTGTAGGTTCCCCCATGGGAGGTGTTCACGGGGTCCACAGGGAAGACAGCCGGCTCCCTCCAATGATGGCTCCTCGATTCCACGTGTCGGGGAGGATCAGCTCCTCCCTCCTTCAGCAGATGGAAAGTGACAGATGTGAACTCTGAGCTACACAAGAGGGACACATTCTCTCCTGATGCCACCACAGGGCCTGGGTGGGCTGAGAGGGAGGGCGCACTGTAGACTCCTGAGGGAGAAGAAGGGAGCTGTGTTAAAGGGGGGACCGTCAGCTCAAATGCCCCAGGTGTGGACTGTGAGGGCTGAGGTCCCCTGAGCCCACACTCCTTCCCTTCTGTCTGTGAGGAGGAGCCCACAGTGGGAGGGGACCTGGCTCCTCCCCCTTACCTGTCACCAGCAGGCGCAGGGGGTCACTGCGCTCTGACCAGCCGTTCCAGTTCCTGCGGCTGTGATATGCACACTGATACAGCCCTGCAGTGTGTGAGCTCATAGATTCGATGGAGAAACTGGTCTTGTTGCTGGAGTCCTGTGGGGTCTCTGTCTCCACGGGTATAGAGACCCTCTCTTTATACAGATGGTAGACTTCAGCCTGCAGAGACCCCTGACACCAGATGGTCACAGAGCTCCCCTTGGTG
>NW_025796653.1:0-1542 GCF_021613505.1 Equus quagga | reverse complement strand
AGGGAAGATGTTCAAGGGATGCCCCCATCATCCCTTGCTACAGGAACCCCAATGGGGGGATTTTTAAGGTAATGGCCCCTTTTCTTTCTCCTTTTCTCTCGGGGACCATTCACCAGGCCTATGCTGCCAGGCAGAATAGGCACCAGGCACCTGTTACTGCCAGGCATAACAGGGAAGGTATACAAGGGATGCAATGCCGGGGGACGCCCCCATCACCCCTTGCTATAGGAACCCCACAGTAGGAACGACGGGTAGGACGCTGCCCTAGGTTCAGGGGGGATTTTTCGAGGTAATGGACCCGTTTCTTTCGTCTCTCTTAAGAGTTACAATGGCCATTTTCATCTCCTTTTGAGCTTTGCAACTGGGAGACAAAGAAATCTTTAAAGAGTAAAAGGCTCCACCCCTGGGAGCCCCAACTTTGGGTTTCTGGGCCTGATCACCCCAGCAACCCTAAGTGGGGGTGCCCTCTCTTGACGGTTGACTCATTGAGTATTTCAGTCACCTGCTCAGTCGGCTAGGAGGGTAGGAGACCTGTGATTCATTCTGTGAACTGTCGTGCTAGGGTAGTGTGTCCCAGCACAGGAACTATTGTGTGACTCTTATCTTGATACCCCTCTGGAAGAGGCCAGGAGGGCGAGGTCTGATCTCTTCTTTTCCTTTCTTTGTCTGTCTTGTTCATCACCTCCTTTGTTGTCACCAAGTCGAGGTTAAAGTTCAGGCTGGACCTTCTGTAAAATCAGAACTTAAGCCTTTTGCCAGGGACTTAACTCTCAACCTCGGCACTGGGAGTGCCTCCAGCCAGTTCCAGGCCTTTTTCTCCTGCTTCCCTACCTCAACTGCGCTGGCTCGGAGACAAAGTGCCCAGGCTGAGCGGGACTTGACCAAATCTTATAACTATGTCAACACCCGCAATCGGCCTCTGCAATCGCCATGGGGAATGCCCTGAGCATCCCCAGAGACCCACCCTGCGGATGCATTCTAACTCCATCTGGGCGAAAATTTGAGGGGTTTTTCTGTGCCTTTGTGATGCAGCTGGACAGGTAGATCAACCTGGAATGTAATTTGAGTTACAACCCAGATTCTGGGAAATCAAGAGCAACTGTCCTTAGAAAATCCTTGCAAGACTGGAAATACAGCTCTAGAGGCAGTTCGGACTCCACCTAGTTCCTTTATCACGAAAAGGATTATCATCTCCCCTCTCCAGAAACTACTATCTAAGCCCATCACTAATTCCTAAGACTGAAGCAAAAAAAAAAAAAAAAAAAAGGAAAAAAGAGAGGAGGGGAAAGGCAAAACGGCCATAAGCATGCCCTTGCAAAAAAATCTAGCATCTTGAGTATCTTCTCCACAAATATTGGTAAAAAAACAATAGCTGTAACAATAGCTGTGCAGTCTCTGTGTATGTGTGTCTATGTGTACGTTGTATGTGTGATATTTTACCTCCAGATGGTATTACCAAAATTAAGAGCTCTGTTTAATTGGCTTAAAGTAAGCGCTTACATAAATTCTAAATGTAGTAGAAATTAATCCAATGCCTTTCAA
>NW_025796652.1:0-1542 GCF_021613505.1 Equus quagga | reverse complement strand
TTGAAAGGCATTGGATTAATTTCTACTACATTTAGAATTTATGTAAGCGCTTACTTTAAGCCAATTAAACAGAGCTCTTAATTTTGGTAATACCATCTGGAGGTAAAATATCACACATACAACGTACACATAGACACACATACACAGAGACTGCACAGCTATTGTTACAGCTATTGTTTTTTTACCAATATTTGTGGAGAAGATACTCAAGATGCTAGATTTTTTTGCAAGGGCATGCTTATGGCCGTTTTGCCTTTCCCCTCCTCTCTTTTTTCCTTTTTTTTTTTTTTTTTTTTGCTTCAGTCTTAGGAATTAGTGATGGGCTTAGATAGTAGTTTCTGGAGAGGGGAGATGATAATCCTTTTCGTGATAAAGGAACTAGGTGGAGTCCGAACTGCCTCTAGAGCTGTATTTCCAGTCTTGCAAGGATTTTCTAAGGACAGTTGCTCTTGATTTCCCAGAATCTGGGTTGTAACTCAAATTACATTCCAGGTTGATCTACCTGTCCAGCTGCATCACAAAGGCACAGAAAAACCCCTCAAATTTTCGCCCAGATGGAGTTAGAATGCATCCGCAGGGTGGGTCTCTGGGGATGCTCAGGGCATTCCCCATGGCGATTGCAGAGGCCGATTGCGGGTGTTGACATAGTTATAAGATTTGGTCAAGTCCCGCTCAGCCTGGGCACTTTGTCTCCGAGCCAGCGCAGTTGAGGTAGGGAAGCAGGAGAAAAAGGCCTGGAACTGGCTGGAGGCACTCCCAGTGCCGAGGTTGAGAGTTAAGTCCCTGGCAAAAGGCTTAAGTTCTGATTTTACAGAAGGTCCAGCCTGAACTTTAACCTCGACTTGGTGACAACAAAGGAGGTGATGAACAAGACAGACAAAGAAAGGAAAAGAAGAGATCAGACCTCGCCCTCCTGGCCTCTTCCAGAGGGGTATCAAGATAAGAGTCACACAATAGTTCCTGTGCTGGGACACACTACCCTAGCACGACAGTTCACAGAATGAATCACAGGTCTCCTACCCTCCTAGCCGACTGAGCAGGTGACTGAAATACTCAATGAGTCAACCGTCAAGAGAGGGCACCCCCACTTAGGGTTGCTGGGGTGATCAGGCCCAGAAACCCAAAGTTGGGGCTCCCAGGGGTGGAGCCTTTTACTCTTTAAAGATTTCTTTGTCTCCCAGTTGCAAAGCTCAAAAGGAGATGAAAATGGCCATTGTAACTCTTAAGAGAGACGAAAGAAACGGGTCCATTACCTCGAAAAATCCCCCCTGAACCTAGGGCAGCGTCCTACCCGTCGTTCCTACTGTGGGGTTCCTATAGCAAGGGGTGATGGGGGCGTCCCCCGGCATTGCATCCCTTGTATACCTTCCCTGTTATGCCTGGCAGTAACAGGTGCCTGGTGCCTATTCTGCCTGGCAGCATAGGCCTGGTGAATGGTCCCCGAGAGAAAAGGAGAAAGAAAAGGGGCCATTACCTTAAAAATCCCCCCATTGGGGTTCCTGTAGCAAGGGATGATGGGGGCATCCCTTGAACATCTTCCCT
>NW_025796651.1:0-3916 GCF_021613505.1 Equus quagga | reverse complement strand
GGGACAAATTCTGAAGGCAAAAAGAAAGTTGTAGAAGGTTTGTGAAGAGAAATTCTAAAAGGAGTTTTATGACTGGTGAAGTAGACTAAGATTAAAGTAAATCCAATTAAGTGAATGAGTTTTAATGTTAAAAATAAGCTGGTGCAAAAATTAAAATTTGGTTTTCTCTCAAAGGATAATTTTCTTGAACTTTTGGCCTGCTCTAACTCTACCTAAAAGACAAATCTGTTTTGTTAAAATAATGACTGAGGTCACTCTTAAGATTTTTGACTCTTTCTGTTATCACTTTGAATGGATAAACAAGTGTTTTAAAGTCTTTTGATATTTTTGACAAGCTTCTCGTCAAAAATATTCAAGTACTATGACTTACAGCGATTTAGTGAAGTTATACCGTTATGAGCAAAACTGAAACATTTATTTTCTCCCTACCTGATCCCTCCAGAATTTGGAAACTCTTTGTGAGTGAGTGGTTATTTCATGGCAATATTTGCATAAGTTCAATAAGAATCTGTTCTCCTTATAACAGGACACATTGATTATATTACCAAAGCTTTGACTGGAATGTCATATTTGAAACATACAGGCTCAGATATGACAAGACAGCTTTTCAGGAACAAAGATTGGACATTCTGGAATACAGCCACTTGGAAACATGGGCCTGGTACCTTGTTTACAGAGATTCTGGCAATCTTACCCGGTAAGTAAGGAAGCTTGCTTATCTGGCAGGTGCAAGGAACCTCAGAATATTTTGGAGGACCTCGAGAAGAGAGGAGTCCACCCAAATCTGGAGGTACTGCAGGCAAAATCTGATGGCAAGTCCTTGGCTTGGCTTTTCTGGCCTCGAGAGGTCTTTACAGTTCAATCTGAGATTCCTCATAAAAATTCCAGCAAAGCAGATTTAAAAAGCCTGTATAATCAATTGCTATTCTTGATGCACTTATGTAAATAATTGGACCAAGTTTTATTGAAACTACACTTGTTTTGCAAACTGGTTTATCTTAATTTGACTATCTTTTATAAAAATGAGGGTGATTTTAGAGAGAAAAGTTATGTTTCAGTGGAAGCTATAGTACGCATTCATGGATATTAGATTCTAGCTCTTCTACAAATTCATCTATTACTAATCATAATGTCTCCTTGTGGCCATCTGTCTCTGACACCTGGGAGTACCCTGGCCACAATCAAACCTTTTCCTTCAATACTACTGCCCAAACACTAACTAGATTTGCCTTGTCACAAGTGGATCATGAACAACAAGTTCCAAAGGTAAAGTCCCCAACTTATCGATATACACAGGGTGGACTATATCAAATTTGGGACGAATATATTTGACTCACCCCTACTAGTGGTCAACTCAGTCAAAAGGCCACTCTATGTTGGGAACAAAGCAATCACACCTGTGATACATGGCCTAATAGCACCCGACCTATGGGAAAAATTCCCCGTTATATGTGTTCTCATATCATAGCCTTAAGAAATACTGATTGGTTTGGGACTGACTGGGATAGACAGCCCAGCGTACGTTGGTTAGCCCCTAATGGCACTCACTGGTTATGTGGCCCCAACTTATGGCCTTGGCTGCCACCTGGATGGATTGGACGATGCACCCTAGGTTTCGTCTGGATGCAAGGTAGAACTACATTTACTATATCTCCTCCTGCTAACCTACCCAACCTGCAACAGCGCTGGACCCGCTCTGTCTTCCACTGGTATGACCACGTTGCCTCAATTTTCCTTCCCCAATTAGGAACCAAAAGTGTCATCTGGCACATGGAAGCTCTAAACAAATTTACTATGAAAGCATTAAATGATACACAACATAGCCTTTCGCTGCTCGATTTAGAAGTGTCCCAAATGCGTAAGGCAGTCCTCCAAAACCGAATGGCACTGGATGTCTTGACAGCAGCGCAAGGGGGTACTTGTGCCATTATAAAAACTGAATGTTGTGTTTATATTCCTGACTACCATCGGAATATCTCTGGCTTCCTATCTGATATGAGCCACCAAGTTAAGTCCATGTCTGACCCTACCCTATCTCTAAATGATTGGTTGAACTCTTGGTCAGGTCCAGGTTTCTGGACTACTACCAAAACGTTATTCATTGGGTTAATCATCTTGCTTGTATTTCTTATTATAATTTGTTGTCTATTTCGTTGTTTGTCTTCCACATGTCAACAAAGTTTCACCTCCTGGACCACCTCTCATCAAATGATTCTCTCATCGCCAGAGGATCTGTACACTTTGCCAGCCTTGGACGCCACAGGCGCAGCCTTCCGGTCCGCTGAGCCTCCAACCTGTACCCATGGCCCCATTTAGGGACAGCTCTACGACCTTGTACAGCCGGAAGTAGTTACAGAAGACTGACCATCGTCCATATCCCCAAAAGATTTTGGGGCCAAATGGGTTCAGGGGGGGTTTATGATGAGGATTTTTAGGCTGCTTAATTTTAAAACGGTTTATGACGAGGATTTTTAGGCTGGTTACTTTTAAAACTACAGATAAGAACCAGGCTCCGAGGAGTGGAATTTGCTTGCCCTTTGATCAGAGACAATTGCATTTGTGAAGGAAATCTCCATGCCTCCCTCTCTGCGCCAGGAGGAAGGGGGGATGGCCTTATCTCTGGAAACTCTTAATGGGGAAGGCAAGAACTTAAGTCGTTTACTGTCTGGCAACCTCATGTAACTGACCCCCCCACCCCAAAATCCTCCTTTGTCTTTAGTTGAAGATAATATGTGAGCGGTGACTTCTGCCATTTACTCAATCCGGTTTGATTCTTATCTAAAAGTTGTGGGACCGCCCAATGGCCGGACCCTACCGGCACTGGTACCATTTTAACTTTTTTTCCTTTGTCTTGTAAAGAGATGACTCACATACCTATGCCTTAAATTTAGCCCTAACCCTCAACTCGGGGCAGCAGCAGAAGCTCTGACTGCCCGTGGGTCCTGTCCCCATGCTATTCCACACTATTCTCTAAATAAAAGAGCACTACTGCCAGATCTTGAGAGTCTAAGAAATCCTTCTTTCGACTCCTCGGCTCACCGACCCCGCATCATTTCTGGTGGCCCGTACGGGGAACTTGCTTCAGGGGATCTCCCGTACGGGGAATTGCTTCATCGGCTTGTGAGCTCGAGTTCTGGTAAGTGCCCTTTTCTTCCTTGTGCCTTTCTCTTTTTCAAGGATGGATCTAAATTCACTTCTCCATCGGGAACTTTCTTGGATGGCTGTATGAATCCACGTTTGCTGCCCATGGCTACTCTATGGGGCAAATTGTGGCATTCAGCCTGAAGAGAATCAGTACCTTAAGCCTGAGGGTGATGGAAAATGAATTAATCCATTCCTTCCTGCTCTTTTTCAAGGATGGATCTAGATTCACTGCTCCATCGGGAACTTTCTCGGACAGCTGTATGAATCCACGTTTGCTGCCCATGGCTACTCCATGGGGCAAATTGTGGCATTCAGCTTGAAGAGAATCAGTACCTTAAGCCTCAGGGTGATGGAGAATGAATTAATCCATTCCTTCCTGACTCTATCTCTAATAGACAAATTTTACGTGGGCGCGGGTCGGCCACTTAAGTCATTAGGACGGCCGCCAATCTCCAAGACTCCTGTGGAAGGTTTCTTTTCCTAAGGCTGGATTGGGATCCCTCCCTCTGGCACCTGACCACGCTCTGAACTGCGAGGAAAGTCCCACTCGGGGCTCCAGTTCAAGGGAAGTACCAAACTCTAACCTTTGGTGGAGTATGGGAACCCCTTCTTGGAAGAATGGCTCCAGGATGCAGTTGGGTAGAATGTCCCCCAGACTGGCGGAAAATTCCTCACTGTCTTTCTCTTTCTCACTGTCTTTGTCCTTTTATCCTGGGGACCATTCGCCAGGCACCTATTCCTGCCAGGCAGAATAGGGAAGATGTTCAAGGGA
>NW_025796650.1:0-3916 GCF_021613505.1 Equus quagga | reverse complement strand
TCCCTTGAACATCTTCCCTATTCTGCCTGGCAGGAATAGGTGCCTGGCGAATGGTCCCCAGGATAAAAGGACAAAGACAGTGAGAAAGAGAAAGACAGTGAGGAATTTTCCGCCAGTCTGGGGGACATTCTACCCAACTGCATCCTGGAGCCATTCTTCCAAGAAGGGGTTCCCATACTCCACCAAAGGTTAGAGTTTGGTACTTCCCTTGAACTGGAGCCCCGAGTGGGACTTTCCTCGCAGTTCAGAGCGTGGTCAGGTGCCAGAGGGAGGGATCCCAATCCAGCCTTAGGAAAAGAAACCTTCCACAGGAGTCTTGGAGATTGGCGGCCGTCCTAATGACTTAAGTGGCCGACCCGCGCCCACGTAAAATTTGTCTATTAGAGATAGAGTCAGGAAGGAATGGATTAATTCATTCTCCATCACCCTGAGGCTTAAGGTACTGATTCTCTTCAAGCTGAATGCCACAATTTGCCCCATGGAGTAGCCATGGGCAGCAAACGTGGATTCATACAGCTGTCCGAGAAAGTTCCCGATGGAGCAGTGAATCTAGATCCATCCTTGAAAAAGAGCAGGAAGGAATGGATTAATTCATTTTCCATCACCCTCAGGCTTAAGGTACTGATTCTCTTCAGGCTGAATGCCACAATTTGCCCCATAGAGTAGCCATGGGCAGCAAACGTGGATTCATACAGCCATCCAAGAAAGTTCCCGATGGAGAAGTGAATTTAGATCCATCCTTGAAAAAGAGAAAGGCACAAGGAAGAAAAGGGCACTTACCAGAACTCGAGCTCACAAGCCGATGAAGCAATTCCCCGTACGGGAGATCCCCTGAAGCAAGTTCCCCGTACGGGCCACCAGAAATGATGCGGGGTCGGTGAGCCGAGGAGTCGAAAGAAGGATTTCTTAGACTCTCAAGATCTGGCAGTAGTGCTCTTTTATTTAGAGAATAGTGTGGAATAGCATGGGGACAGGACCCACGGGCAGTCAGAGCTTCTGCTGCTGCCCCGAGTTGAGGGTTAGGGCTAAATTTAAGGCATAGGTATGTGAGTCATCTCTTTACAAGACAAAGGAAAAAAAGTTAAAATGGTACCAGTGCCGGTAGGGTCCGGCCATTGGGCGGTCCCACAACTTTTAGATAAGAATCAAACCGGATTGAGTAAATGGCAGAAGTCACCGCTCACATATTATCTTCAACTAAAGACAAAGGAGGATTTTGGGGTGGGGGGGTCAGTTACATGAGGTTGCCAGACAGTAAACGACTTAAGTTCTTGCCTTCCCCATTAAGAGTTTCCAGAGATAAGGCCATCCCCCCTTCCTCCTGGCGCAGAGAGGGAGGCATGGAGATTTCCTTCACAAATGCAATTGTCTCTGATCAAAGGGCAAGCAAATTCCACTCCTCGGAGCCTGGTTCTTATCTGTAGTTTTAAAAGTAACCAGCCTAAAAATCCTCGTCATAAACCGTTTTAAAATTAAGCAGCCTAAAAATCCTCATCATAAACCCCCCCTGAACCCATTTGGCCCCAAAATCTTTTGGGGATATGGACGATGGTCAGTCTTCTGTAACTACTTCCGGCTGTACAAGGTCGTAGAGCTGTCCCTAAATGGGGCCATGGGTACAGGTTGGAGGCTCAGCGGACCGGAAGGCTGCGCCTGTGGCGTCCAAGGCTGGCAAAGTGTACAGATCCTCTGGCGATGAGAGAATCATTTGATGAGAGGTGGTCCAGGAGGTGAAACTTTGTTGACATGTGGAAGACAAACAACGAAATAGACAACAAATTATAATAAGAAATACAAGCAAGATGATTAACCCAATGAATAACGTTTTGGTAGTAGTCCAGAAACCTGGACCTGACCAAGAGTTCAACCAATCATTTAGAGATAGGGTAGGGTCAGACATGGACTTAACTTGGTGGCTCATATCAGATAGGAAGCCAGAGATATTCCGATGGTAGTCAGGAATATAAACACAACATTCAGTTTTTATAATGGCACAAGTACCCCCTTGCGCTGCTGTCAAGACATCCAGTGCCATTCGGTTTTGGAGGACTGCCTTACGCATTTGGGACACTTCTAAATCGAGCAGCGAAAGGCTATGTTGTGTATCATTTAATGCTTTCATAGTAAATTTGTTTAGAGCTTCCATGTGCCAGATGACACTTTTGGTTCCTAATTGGGGAAGGAAAATTGAGGCAACGTGGTCATACCAGTGGAAGACAGAGCGGGTCCAGCGCTGTTGCAGGTTGGGTAGGTTAGCAGGAGGAGATATAGTAAATGTAGTTCTACCTTGCATCCAGACGAAACCTAGGGTGCATCGTCCAATCCATCCAGGTGGCAGCCAAGGCCATAAGTTGGGGCCACATAACCAGTGAGTGCCATTAGGGGCTAACCAACGTACGCTGGGCTGTCTATCCCAGTCAGTCCCAAACCAATCAGTATTTCTTAAGGCTATGATATGAGAACACATATAACGGGGAATTTTTCCCATAGGTCGGGTGCTATTAGGCCATGTATCACAGGTGTGATTGCTTTGTTCCCAACATAGAGTGGCCTTTTGACTGAGTTGACCACTAGTAGGGGTGAGTCAAATATATTCGTCCCAAATTTGATATAGTCCACCCTGTGTATATCGATAAGTTGGGGACTTTACCTTTGGAACTTGTTGTTCATGATCCACTTGTGACAAGGCAAATCTAGTTAGTGTTTGGGCAGTAGTATTGAAGGAAAAGGTTTGATTGTGGCCAGGGTACTCCCAGGTGTCAGAGACAGATGGCCACAAGGAGACATTATGATTAGTAATAGATGAATTTGTAGAAGAGCTAGAATCTAATATCCATGAATGCGTACTATAGCTTCCACTGAAACATAACTTTTCTCTCTAAAATCACCCTCATTTTTATAAAAGATAGTCAAATTAAGATAAACCAGTTTGCAAAACAAGTGTAGTTTCAATAAAACTTGGTCCAATTATTTACATAAGTGCATCAAGAATAGCAATTGATTATACAGGCTTTTTAAATCTGCTTTGCTGGAATTTTTATGAGGAATCTCAGATTGAACTGTAAAGACCTCTCGAGGCCAGAAAAGCCAAGCCAAGGACTTGCCATCAGATTTTGCCTGCAGTACCTCCAGATTTGGGTGGACTCCTCTCTTCTCGAGGTCCTCCAAAATATTCTGAGGTTCCTTGCACCTGCCAGATAAGCAAGCTTCCTTACTTACCGGGTAAGATTGCCAGAATCTCTGTAAACAAGGTACCAGGCCCATGTTTCCAAGTGGCTGTATTCCAGAATGTCCAATCTTTGTTCCTGAAAAGCTGTCTTGTCATATCTGAGCCTGTATGTTTCAAATATGACATTCCAGTCAAAGCTTTGGTAATATAATCAATGTGTCCTGTTATAAGGAGAACAGATTCTTATTGAACTTATGCAAATATTGCCATGAAATAACCACTCACTCACAAAGAGTTTCCAAATTCTGGAGGGATCAGGTAGGGAGAAAATAAATGTTTCAGTTTTGCTCATAACGGTATAACTTCACTAAATCGCTGTAAGTCATAGTACTTGAATATTTTTGACGAGAAGCTTGTCAAAAATATCAAAAGACTTTAAAACACTTGTTTATCCATTCAAAGTGATAACAGAAAGAGTCAAAAATCTTAAGAGTGACCTCAGTCATTATTTTAACAAAACAGATTTGTCTTTTAGGTAGAGTTAGAGCAGGCCAAAAGTTCAAGAAAATTATCCTTTGAGAGAAAACCAAATTTTAATTTTTGCACCAGCTTATTTTTAACATTAAAACTCATTCACTTAATTGGATTTACTTTAATCTTAGTCTACTTCACCAGTCATAAAACTCCTTTTAGAATTTCTCTTCACAAACCTTCTACAACTTTCTTTTTGCCTTCAGAATTTGTCCC
>NW_025796649.1:0-3271 GCF_021613505.1 Equus quagga | reverse complement strand
GGGACAAATTCTGAAGGCAAAAAGAAAGTTGTAGAAGGTTTGTGAAGGAGAAATTCTGAAAGGAGTTTTATGCCTGGTCAAGTAGACTAAAGTAAATCCAATTAAGTGAATGAGTTTTAATGTTAAAAATAAGCTGGTACAGGAATTAAAATTTGGTTTTCTCTCAAAGGATAATTTTTTTGAACTTTTGGCCTGCTCTAACTCTATCTAAAAGACAGAAAAATCTATGTTTTGTTAAAATAATTTCTTATATTCAGAAACAAAGAGATCTCTTCTAAAATTTTTTGACGGTGTTGTTTGCTCTTGACTGTCTCTGTTGTCACTTTGAATGGATGCCTGAGCATTGTTGAAACAAGTATTTTAAAAACTTTTGATATTTTTGACAAGCTTCTCCCTCAAAAATATTCAAATCCTGAATAAAGGCTTTCTTTTGACCTGGTAGATGGAAGAAGAATTTCTCTGAGGATTTTCAGAGGGCCCCTGAGACTTCTCAAAGAAATTTGCTCTCTTCCTATAAGGAGGAAAATACTAAATTAATTAGGTTTATTTGGTTTGCTAAATTACATGGGAAGCATTGTCAAATAAGTGATGATAAACTTTCTTATGTGGTATTACGTGGGTGAATGTTATTAATATACGTGTCTTAACATTATATAGCATTCCTAAAATTCTAATCTGTTCTGGTTATCAGTCATAATTCCAGTTATTATCTTAAAGTGTTATATGTCACAGAAATAGCCAAGTTTCTTTGTCAATTGCCCTCTTGAGTCTTTTGTCCATTTGCAGATAGTTGCTGTTTTACTGTGATGCTTTTTGCTTTTGCAAATATGTTTCATCTTCAGAGAAATTCCTGGAAAGGATTATGACAAAGGTTCTAAACTACAGGTTTCTGATAAACTTTCAGATTGTAAAACTGAACCGTTAAGAAATTACAGAATTCTAACAGAAACTAAGCTCATAGATCTGCTAACAGAAGATTAAGCTCAAGAATTGATTATACAGGACTGTGAACTGATGAGGATGACTATAATTTTTTATGACTTCTGTTTGAAATATTCTTGAGTTTTGATGTGTTGTTTTGTTTTCTCATATTTAAGGAAATCTTTTTCTCTTTTATCTTATGCTAACTATGACTTAGTGCAATTTGGTGAAATTATACCTTTATGAGCAAAACTAAAACATTTATCTTTTTCTCCCTACCTGATCCCTCCAGAATTTAGAAACTCTTTGTGAGTGAGCATGGTTATTTCGTGGCAATATAGTTATTTGCATAAGTTCAATAAGAATCTATTCTTATAACAGGACACATTGGTTGTATTACCAAGGCTTTGACTGGAATGTCATATTTGAAACATACAGGCTCAGATATGACAAGACAGCTTTTCAGGAACAAAGATTGGACTTTCTGGAATACAGCCACTTGGAATCATGGGCCTGGTACCTTGTTTACAGAGATTCTGGCAATCTTACCTGGTAAGTAAGGAAGCTTGCTTATCTGGCAGGTGCAAGGAACCTCAGAATATTTTGGAGGACCTCGAGGAGAGAGGAGTCCACCCAAATCTGGAGGTACTGCAGGCAAAATCTGACAGCATGTCCTTGGCTTGGCTTTTCTGGCCTCGAGAGGCCTTTACAGTTCAATCTGAGATTCCTCATAAAAAATTCCAGCAAAGCAGATTTAAAAAGCCGGTATAGTCAATTGCCATTCTTGCTGTACTTATGTAAATAATTGGACCAAGTTTTATTGAAACTACACTTATTTTGCAAACCAGTTTATCTTAATTTGGCTATCTTTTGTGAAAATGAGGGTGATTTTAGAGAGAAAAAATTATGTTTCATTAGAAACTATAGTACGCATTTATGGATATTAGATTCTAGCTCTTCTCCTCTACAAGATTCATCTATTACTAATCATAATGTCTCCTTGTGGCCCTCCGTCTCTGACACCTGGGAGCACCCTGGCCACAATCAAACCTTTTCCTTCAATACTACTGCTCAAATACTAGCTAGATTTGCCTTGTCACAGGTGGATGATAAACAAAAAGTTCCAAAGATAAAGTCCCCAACTTATCAATACACACAGGATGGACTGTATCAAATTTGGGACGAATGTATTTGGCTCACTCCTACTAGTGGTCAACTCAGTCAAAAGGCCACTCTATGTTGGGAACAAACCAATCACACCTATGACACATGGCCTAATAGCACCCGACCTATGGGAAAAATTCCCCGTTATATGTGTTCTCATATCATCGCCTTAAGAAATACTGATTGGTTTGGGACTGACTGGGATAGACGGCCAAGCACACGTTGGCTAGCCCCTAATGGCACTCAGTGGTTATGTGGCTCCAACTTATGGCCTTGGCTACCACCTGGATGGATTGGACGATGCACCCTAGGTTTCGTCTGGATGCAGGGTAGAACTACATTTAGTATATCTCCCCCTGCTAACCTACCCAACCTGCAAGAGCGCTGGACCCGCTCTGTCTTCCACTGGTATGACCATGTTGCCTCAATTTTCCTTCCCCAATTAGGAATCGAAAGTGTCATCTGGCACATGGAAGCTCTAAACAAATTTACTATGAAAGCTTTAAATGATACACAACATAGCCTTTCGCTGCTTGATTTAGAAGTGTCCCAAATGCGGAAGGCAGTCCTCCAGAACCGAATGGCACTGGATGTCTTGACAGCAGCGCAAGGGGGTACTTGTGCCATTATAAAAACTGAATGTTGTGTTTATATTCCTGACTACCATCGGAATATCTCTGACCTCCTATCTGATATGAGCCACCAAGTTAAGTCCATGTCTGACCCTACCCTATCTCTAAATGATTGGTTGAACTCTTGGTCAGGTCCAGGTTTCTGGACTACTATCAAAACCTTATTCACTGGGTTAATCATCTTGCTTGTATTTCTTATTATAATTTGTTGTCTATTTCGTTGTTTGTCTTCCACATGTCAACAAAGTTTCACCTCCTGGACCACCTCTCATCAAATGATTCTCTCGTCCCCAGAGGCTCTGGAAGCCTTGTCAGCCTTGGACACCACGGGCGCAGCCTTCCGTTCCGCTGAGCCTCCTACCTGTGCCCATGGCCCCATTTAGGGACAGCTCTACGACCCTGTACTGCCGGAAGTAGTTACAGAAGACTGACCATCGTCCATATCCCCAAAAGATTTCGGGGCCAAAATGGGTTCCGGGGGGGTTTATGATGGGGATTTTTAGGCTGCTTAATTTTAAAACAGTTTATGATGAGGATTTTTAGGCTGGTTACTT
>NW_025796648.1:0-3271 GCF_021613505.1 Equus quagga | reverse complement strand
AAGTAACCAGCCTAAAAATCCTCATCATAAACTGTTTTAAAATTAAGCAGCCTAAAAATCCCCATCATAAACCCCCCCGGAACCCATTTTGGCCCCGAAATCTTTTGGGGATATGGACGATGGTCAGTCTTCTGTAACTACTTCCGGCAGTACAGGGTCGTAGAGCTGTCCCTAAATGGGGCCATGGGCACAGGTAGGAGGCTCAGCGGAACGGAAGGCTGCGCCCGTGGTGTCCAAGGCTGACAAGGCTTCCAGAGCCTCTGGGGACGAGAGAATCATTTGATGAGAGGTGGTCCAGGAGGTGAAACTTTGTTGACATGTGGAAGACAAACAACGAAATAGACAACAAATTATAATAAGAAATACAAGCAAGATGATTAACCCAGTGAATAAGGTTTTGATAGTAGTCCAGAAACCTGGACCTGACCAAGAGTTCAACCAATCATTTAGAGATAGGGTAGGGTCAGACATGGACTTAACTTGGTGGCTCATATCAGATAGGAGGTCAGAGATATTCCGATGGTAGTCAGGAATATAAACACAACATTCAGTTTTTATAATGGCACAAGTACCCCCTTGCGCTGCTGTCAAGACATCCAGTGCCATTCGGTTCTGGAGGACTGCCTTCCGCATTTGGGACACTTCTAAATCAAGCAGCGAAAGGCTATGTTGTGTATCATTTAAAGCTTTCATAGTAAATTTGTTTAGAGCTTCCATGTGCCAGATGACACTTTCGATTCCTAATTGGGGAAGGAAAATTGAGGCAACATGGTCATACCAGTGGAAGACAGAGCGGGTCCAGCGCTCTTGCAGGTTGGGTAGGTTAGCAGGGGGAGATATACTAAATGTAGTTCTACCCTGCATCCAGACGAAACCTAGGGTGCATCGTCCAATCCATCCAGGTGGTAGCCAAGGCCATAAGTTGGAGCCACATAACCACTGAGTGCCATTAGGGGCTAGCCAACGTGTGCTTGGCCGTCTATCCCAGTCAGTCCCAAACCAATCAGTATTTCTTAAGGCGATGATATGAGAACACATATAACGGGGAATTTTTCCCATAGGTCGGGTGCTATTAGGCCATGTGTCATAGGTGTGATTGGTTTGTTCCCAACATAGAGTGGCCTTTTGACTGAGTTGACCACTAGTAGGAGTGAGCCAAATACATTCGTCCCAAATTTGATACAGTCCATCCTGTGTGTATTGATAAGTTGGGGACTTTATCTTTGGAACTTTTTGTTTATCATCCACCTGTGACAAGGCAAATCTAGCTAGTATTTGAGCAGTAGTATTGAAGGAAAAGGTTTGATTGTGGCCAGGGTGCTCCCAGGTGTCAGAGACGGAGGGCCACAAGGAGACATTATGATTAGTAATAGATGAATCTTGTAGAGGAGAAGAGCTAGAATCTAATATCCATAAATGCGTACTATAGTTTCTAATGAAACATAATTTTTTCTCTCTAAAATCACCCTCATTTTCACAAAAGATAGCCAAATTAAGATAAACTGGTTTGCAAAATAAGTGTAGTTTCAATAAAACTTGGTCCAATTATTTACATAAGTACAGCAAGAATGGCAATTGACTATACCGGCTTTTTAAATCTGCTTTGCTGGAATTTTTTATGAGGAATCTCAGATTGAACTGTAAAGGCCTCTCGAGGCCAGAAAAGCCAAGCCAAGGACATGCTGTCAGATTTTGCCTGCAGTACCTCCAGATTTGGGTGGACTCCTCTCTCCTCGAGGTCCTCCAAAATATTCTGAGGTTCCTTGCACCTGCCAGATAAGCAAGCTTCCTTACTTACCAGGTAAGATTGCCAGAATCTCTGTAAACAAGGTACCAGGCCCATGATTCCAAGTGGCTGTATTCCAGAAAGTCCAATCTTTGTTCCTGAAAAGCTGTCTTGTCATATCTGAGCCTGTATGTTTCAAATATGACATTCCAGTCAAAGCCTTGGTAATACAACCAATGTGTCCTGTTATAAGAATAGATTCTTATTGAACTTATGCAAATAACTATATTGCCACGAAATAACCATGCTCACTCACAAAGAGTTTCTAAATTCTGGAGGGATCAGGTAGGGAGAAAAAGATAAATGTTTTAGTTTTGCTCATAAAGGTATAATTTCACCAAATTGCACTAAGTCATAGTTAGCATAAGATAAAAGAGAAAAAGATTTCCTTAAATATGAGAAAACAAAACAACACATCAAAACTCAAGAATATTTCAAACAGAAGTCATAAAAAATTATAGTCATCCTCATCAGTTCACAGTCCTGTATAATCAATTCTTGAGCTTAATCTTCTGTTAGCAGATCTATGAGCTTAGTTTCTGTTAGAATTCTGTAATTTCTTAACGGTTCAGTTTTACAATCTGAAAGTTTATCAGAAACCTGTAGTTTAGAACCTTTGTCATAATCCTTTCCAGGAATTTCTCTGAAGATGAAACATATTTGCAAAAGCAAAAAGCATCACAGTAAAACAGCAACTATCTGCAAATGGACAAAAGACTCAAGAGGGCAATTGACAAAGAAACTTGGCTATTTCTGTGACATATAACACTTTAAGATAATAACTGGAATTATGACTGATAACCAGAACAGATTAGAATTTTAGGAATGCTATATAATGTTAAGACACGTATATTAATAACATTCACCCACGTAATACCACATAAGAAAGTTTATCATCACTTATTTGACAATGCTTCCCATGTAATTTAGCAAACCAAATAAACCTAATTAATTTAGTATTTTCCTCCTTATAGGAAGAGAGCAAATTTCTTTGAGAAGTCTCAGGGGCCCTCTGAAAATCCTCAGAGAAATTCTTCTTCCATCTACCAGGTCAAAAGAAAGCCTTTATTCAGGATTTGAATATTTTTGAGGGAGAAGCTTGTCAAAAATATCAAAAGTTTTTAAAATACTTGTTTCAACAATGCTCAGGCATCCATTCAAAGTGACAACAGAGACAGTCAAGAGCAAACAACACCGTCAAAAAATTTTAGAAGAGATCTCTTTGTTTCTGAATATAAGAAATTATTTTAACAAAACATAGATTTTTCTGTCTTTTAGATAGAGTTAGAGCAGGCCAAAAGTTCAAAAAAATTATCCTTTGAGAGAAAACCAAATTTTAATTCCTGTACCAGCTTATTTTTAACATTAAAACTCATTCACTTAATTGGATTTACTTTAGTCTACTTGACCAGGCATAAAACTCCTTTCAGAATTTCTCCTTCACAAACCTTCTACAACTTTCTTTTTGCCTTCAGAATTTGTCCC
>NW_025796647.1:0-2023 GCF_021613505.1 Equus quagga | reverse complement strand
GTAATGGCTCCCTTTCTCTGGGACCATACGCCAGGCACCTATTCCTGTCAGGCAGAATAGGGAAGGTGTTCAAGGGATGCCCCCATCATCCCTTGCTACAGGAACCCCAATGGGGGGATTTTCAAGGTAATGGCTCCTTTTCTTTCTCCTTTTCTCTCGGGGACCATTCACCAGGCCTATGCTGCAGAATAGGCACCAGGCACCTGTTACTGCCAGGCATAACAGGGAAGGTATACAAGGGATGCAATGCCGGGGGACGCCCCCATCACCCCTTGCTATAGGAACCCCACAGTAGGAACGACGGGTAGGACGCTGCCCTAGGTTCAGGGGGGATTTTTCATGGTAATGGACCCGTTTCTTTTGTCTCTCTTAGAGTTACAACGGCCATTTTCGTCTCTGTTTGAGCTTTGCAACTGGGAAACAAAGAAATCTTTAAAGAGTAAAAGGCTCCACCCCTGGGAGACCCAACTTTGGGTTTCTGGGCCTGATCACCCCAGCAACCCTAAGTGGGGGTGCCCTCTCTTGACAGTTGACTCATTGAGTATTTTAGTCACCTACTGAGTCGGTTATGAGGGTAGGAAACCTGTGATTTATTCTGTGAACTGTCGTGCTAGTGTAGTGTGCCCCAGCACGGGAACTGTTGTGTGACTCTTATCTTGATAACCCTCTGGAAGAGGCCATGAGGGTGAGGTCTGATCTCTTCTTTTCCTTTCTTTGTCTGTTTTGCTCATTATCTCTTCTGTTGTCACCAAGTCGAGGTTAAAGTTCAGGCTGGACCTGAGCAGAACCTTGACCTTCTGTAAAATCAGAACTTAAGCCTTTTGCCAGGGACTTAACTCTCAACCTTGGCACTGGGAGTGCCTCCAGCCAGTTCCAGGCCTTTGCCTCCTGCTTCCCTACCTCAACTGCGCTGGCTCGGAGACAAAGTGCCCAGGCTGAGCGGGACTTGACCAAATCTTATAACTATGTCAACACCCGCAATCGGTCTCTGCAATCGCCATGGGGAATGCCCTAAGCATCCCCAGAGACCCACCCTGCGGATGCATTCTAACTCCATCTGGGAGAAAACTTGAGGGGTTTCTCTGTGCCTTTGTGATGCAGCTGGACAGGTAGATCAACCTGGAATGTAATTTGAGTTACAATCCAGTTTCTGGGAAATCAAGAGCAACTGTCCTTAGAAAATCCTTGCAAGACTGGAAATACAATTCTAGAGGCAGTTCGGACTCCACCTAGTTCCTTTATCACAAAAAGGATTATCATCTCCCCTCTCCAGGAACTACTATCTAAGCCCATCACTAATTCCTAAGACTGAAGCAAAAAAAAAAAAAAAAAGAGGAGGGGAGAGGCAAAACGGCCATAAGCGTGCCCTTGCAAAAGATCTAGCATCTTGAGTATCTTCTCCACAAATATTGGTAAAAAACAATAGCTGTAACAATAGCTGTGCAGTCTCTGTGTACGTGTGTCTGTGTGTACGTTATATGTGTGATATTTTACCTCCGGATGGTATTACCAAAATTAAGAGCTCTGTTTAATTGGCTTAAAGTAAGCGCTTACATAAATTCTAAATGTAGTAGAAATTAATCCAGTGTCTTTCAAGTTAACGTGATGTGAATTAACCTTTGGTAAATGAAAGCTTGTTTAAGTTTGTTGGTTTGATTGAAAATAGTCTCCTTGTCAGAGTTGTCAGTATTTGCCTGTGATGCAGGCATGCAGCCTGGGTTTACTAGTCAAATAAGTTCACATTGTCTGTTAAATTCGTCAGCAAAATAATAGCTTTATATGATGACCAGTTTTGTCTAATGTCTCATGAAGTTTTTGTGGGTACAATAACTGTTTTATGGTCTGTACACTTGAGAAAGAAAAAAAAAACTGCTTCGAAATTCTTTTTGGTAACAATCTTGAGTTTTGCCAAGTTAAGTTAAATGATAAAAACCTGAATATCTGGGTCGTTTTTGAATTGGATAGAACACTGAAACATTGCTAAAACGTATCTAAGTTATTTACTTTCGGCTTCTTATTGTAA
>NW_025796646.1:0-2023 GCF_021613505.1 Equus quagga | reverse complement strand
TTACAATAAGAAGCCGAAAGTAAATAACTTAGATACGTTTTAGCAATGTTTCAGTGTTCTATCCAATTCAAAAACGACCCAGATATTCAGGTTTTTATCATTTAACTTAACTTGGCAAAACTCAAGATTGTTACCAAAAAGAATTTCGAAGCAGTTTTTTTTTTCTTTCTCAAGTGTACAGACCATAAAACAGTTATTGTACCCACAAAAACTTCATGAGACATTAGACAAAACTGGTCATCATATAAAGCTATTATTTTGCTGACGAATTTAACAGACAATGTGAACTTATTTGACTAGTAAACCCAGGCTGCATGCCTGCATCACAGGCAAATACTGACAACTCTGACAAGGAGACTATTTTCAATCAAACCAACAAACTTAAACAAGCTTTCATTTACCAAAGGTTAATTCACATCACGTTAACTTGAAAGACACTGGATTAATTTCTACTACATTTAGAATTTATGTAAGCGCTTACTTTAAGCCAATTAAACAGAGCTCTTAATTTTGGTAATACCATCCGGAGGTAAAATATCACACATATAACGTACACACAGACACACGTACACAGAGACTGCACAGCTATTGTTACAGCTATTGTTTTTTACCAATATTTGTGGAGAAGATACTCAAGATGCTAGATCTTTTGCAAGGGCACGCTTATGGCCGTTTTGCCTCTCCCCTCCTCTTTTTTTTTTTTTTTTTGCTTCAGTCTTAGGAATTAGTGATGGGCTTAGATAGTAGTTCCTGGAGAGGGGAGATGATAATCCTTTTTGTGATAAAGGAACTAGGTGGAGTCCGAACTGCCTCTAGAATTGTATTTCCAGTCTTGCAAGGATTTTCTAAGGACAGTTGCTCTTGATTTCCCAGAAACTGGATTGTAACTCAAATTACATTCCAGGTTGATCTACCTGTCCAGCTGCATCACAAAGGCACAGAGAAACCCCTCAAGTTTTCTCCCAGATGGAGTTAGAATGCATCCGCAGGGTGGGTCTCTGGGGATGCTTAGGGCATTCCCCATGGCGATTGCAGAGACCGATTGCGGGTGTTGACATAGTTATAAGATTTGGTCAAGTCCCGCTCAGCCTGGGCACTTTGTCTCCGAGCCAGCGCAGTTGAGGTAGGGAAGCAGGAGGCAAAGGCCTGGAACTGGCTGGAGGCACTCCCAGTGCCAAGGTTGAGAGTTAAGTCCCTGGCAAAAGGCTTAAGTTCTGATTTTACAGAAGGTCAAGGTTCTGCTCAGGTCCAGCCTGAACTTTAACCTCGACTTGGTGACAACAGAAGAGATAATGAGCAAAACAGACAAAGAAAGGAAAAGAAGAGATCAGACCTCACCCTCATGGCCTCTTCCAGAGGGTTATCAAGATAAGAGTCACACAACAGTTCCCGTGCTGGGGCACACTACACTAGCACGACAGTTCACAGAATAAATCACAGGTTTCCTACCCTCATAACCGACTCAGTAGGTGACTAAAATACTCAATGAGTCAACTGTCAAGAGAGGGCACCCCCACTTAGGGTTGCTGGGGTGATCAGGCCCAGAAACCCAAAGTTGGGTCTCCCAGGGGTGGAGCCTTTTACTCTTTAAAGATTTCTTTGTTTCCCAGTTGCAAAGCTCAAACAGAGACGAAAATGGCCGTTGTAACTCTAAGAGAGACAAAAGAAACGGGTCCATTACCATGAAAAATCCCCCCTGAACCTAGGGCAGCGTCCTACCCGTCGTTCCTACTGTGGGGTTCCTATAGCAAGGGGTGATGGGGGCGTCCCCCGGCATTGCATCCCTTGTATACCTTCCCTGTTATGCCTGGCAGTAACAGGTGCCTGGTGCCTATTCTGCAGCATAGGCCTGGTGAATGGTCCCCGAGAGAAAAGGAGAAAGAAAAGGAGCCATTACCTTGAAAATCCCCCCATTGGGGTTCCTGTAGCAAGGGATGATGGGGGCATCCCTTGAACACCTTCCCTATTCTGCCTGACAGGAATAGGTGCCTGGCGTATGGTCCCAGAGAAAGGGAGCCATTAC
>NW_025796645.1:0-1542 GCF_021613505.1 Equus quagga | reverse complement strand
AGGGAAGATGTTCAAGGGATGCCCCCATCATCCCTTGCTACAGGAACCCCAATGGGGGGACTTTCAAGGTAATGGCTCCTTTTCTTTCTCCTTTTCTCTCGGGGACCATTCACCAGGCCTATGCTGTCAGGCAGAATAGGCACCAGGCACCTGTTACTGCCAGGCATAACAGGGAAGGTATACAAGGGATGCAATGCCGGGGGACGCCCCCATCACCCCATGCTATAGGAACCCCACAGTAGGAACAACGGGTAGGACGCTGCCCTAGGTTCAGGGGGGATTTTTCATGGTAATGGACCCGTTTCTTTTGTCTCTCTTGGAGTTACAATGGCGATTTTCATCTCCTTTTGAGCTTTGTGACTGGGAAACAAAGAAATCTTTAAAGAGTAAAAGGCTCCACCCCTGGGAGCCCCAACTTTGGGTTTCTGGGCCTGATCACCCCAGCAACCCTAAGTGGGGTGCCCTCTCTTGACGGTTGACTTATTGAGTATTTTAGTCACCTACTGAGTCAGTTATGAGGGTAGGAGACCTGTAATTTATTCTGTGAACTGTCGTGCTAGGGTAGTGTGTCCCAGCACGGGAACTGTTGTGTGACTCTTATCTTGATAACCCTCTGGAAGAGGCCAGGAGGGCGAGGTCTGATCTCTTCTTTTCCTTTCTTTGTCTGTCTTGTTAATTACCTTTGTTGTCACCAAGTCGAGGTTAAAGTTCAGGCTGGACCTCAGCAGAACCTTGACCTTCTGTAAAATCAAAACTTAAGGCTTTTTGCCAGGGATTTAACTCTCAAACCTGGCTCTAGGAGCCCCAGCCTCCAGCCAGTTCCAGGCCTTTGCCTCCTGCTTCCCTACCTCAACTGTGCTGGCTTGGAGACAAAGTGCCCAGGCTGAGCGAGACTTGAATAAATCTTATAACTATGTCAACACCAGCAATCAGCCTCTGCACGCTTTCTCCAGCTGCTGTCAGTCAGACACTGGCTTTACCGCCATGGGGAAGGCTCGTAAGCATCCCCAGAGACCCACCCTGTGGATGCGTTCTAACTCCATCTGGGGGAAAATTTGAGGGGTTTGGAATGTAATTTGAGTTACAATCCAGCTTCTGGGAAATCAAGAGCAACTGTCCTTAGAAAATCCTTGCAAGACTGGAAATACAGCTCTAGAGGCAGTTCGGACTCCACCTAGTTCGTTTATCACGAAAAGGATTATCATCTCCCCTCTCCAGGAACTACTATGTAAGCCCATCACTAATTCCTAAGACTGAAGCAAAAAAAAAAGGAAAAAAGAGAGGAGGGGAAAGGCAAAACGGCCATAAGCGTGCCCTTGCAAAAATCTAGCATCTTGAGTATCTTCCCCACAAATATTGGTAAAAAACAATAGCTGTAACAATGGCTGTGCAGTCTCTGTGTACATATGTCTTATGTATGTTATATGTGTGATATTTTACCTCCGGATGGTATTACCAAAATTAAGAGCTCTGTTTAATTGGCTTAAAGTAAGCACTTACATAAATTCTAAATGTAGTAGAAATTAATCCAATGCCTTTCAA
>NW_025796644.1:0-1542 GCF_021613505.1 Equus quagga | reverse complement strand
TTGAAAGGCATTGGATTAATTTCTACTACATTTAGAATTTATGTAAGTGCTTACTTTAAGCCAATTAAACAGAGCTCTTAATTTTGGTAATACCATCCGGAGGTAAAATATCACACATATAACATACATAAGACATATGTACACAGAGACTGCACAGCCATTGTTACAGCTATTGTTTTTTACCAATATTTGTGGGGAAGATACTCAAGATGCTAGATTTTTGCAAGGGCACGCTTATGGCCGTTTTGCCTTTCCCCTCCTCTCTTTTTTCCTTTTTTTTTTGCTTCAGTCTTAGGAATTAGTGATGGGCTTACATAGTAGTTCCTGGAGAGGGGAGATGATAATCCTTTTCGTGATAAACGAACTAGGTGGAGTCCGAACTGCCTCTAGAGCTGTATTTCCAGTCTTGCAAGGATTTTCTAAGGACAGTTGCTCTTGATTTCCCAGAAGCTGGATTGTAACTCAAATTACATTCCAAACCCCTCAAATTTTCCCCCAGATGGAGTTAGAACGCATCCACAGGGTGGGTCTCTGGGGATGCTTACGAGCCTTCCCCATGGCGGTAAAGCCAGTGTCTGACTGACAGCAGCTGGAGAAAGCGTGCAGAGGCTGATTGCTGGTGTTGACATAGTTATAAGATTTATTCAAGTCTCGCTCAGCCTGGGCACTTTGTCTCCAAGCCAGCACAGTTGAGGTAGGGAAGCAGGAGGCAAAGGCCTGGAACTGGCTGGAGGCTGGGGCTCCTAGAGCCAGGTTTGAGAGTTAAATCCCTGGCAAAAAGCCTTAAGTTTTGATTTTACAGAAGGTCAAGGTTCTGCTGAGGTCCAGCCTGAACTTTAACCTCGACTTGGTGACAACAAAGGTAATTAACAAGACAGACAAAGAAAGGAAAAGAAGAGATCAGACCTCGCCCTCCTGGCCTCTTCCAGAGGGTTATCAAGATAAGAGTCACACAACAGTTCCCGTGCTGGGACACACTACCCTAGCACGACAGTTCACAGAATAAATTACAGGTCTCCTACCCTCATAACTGACTCAGTAGGTGACTAAAATACTCAATAAGTCAACCGTCAAGAGAGGGCACCCCACTTAGGGTTGCTGGGGTGATCAGGCCCAGAAACCCAAAGTTGGGGCTCCCAGGGGTGGAGCCTTTTACTCTTTAAAGATTTCTTTGTTTCCCAGTCACAAAGCTCAAAAGGAGATGAAAATCGCCATTGTAACTCCAAGAGAGACAAAAGAAACGGGTCCATTACCATGAAAAATCCCCCCTGAACCTAGGGCAGCGTCCTACCCGTTGTTCCTACTGTGGGGTTCCTATAGCATGGGGTGATGGGGGCGTCCCCCGGCATTGCATCCCTTGTATACCTTCCCTGTTATGCCTGGCAGTAACAGGTGCCTGGTGCCTATTCTGCCTGACAGCATAGGCCTGGTGAATGGTCCCCGAGAGAAAAGGAGAAAGAAAAGGAGCCATTACCTTGAAAGTCCCCCCATTGGGGTTCCTGTAGCAAGGGATGATGGGGGCATCCCTTGAACATCTTCCCT
>NW_025796643.1:0-3969 GCF_021613505.1 Equus quagga | reverse complement strand
GTACTAGAAAGGAAAAAAGAAAGACTTTGGGACAAATTCTGAAGGCAGAAAGAAAGTTGTAGAAGGTTTGTGAAGGAGAAATTCTGAAAGGAGTTTTATGCCTGGTCAAGTAGACTAAAGTAAATCCAATTAAGTGAATGAGTTTTAATGTTAAAAATAAGCTGGTACAGGAATTAAAATTTGGTTTTCTCTCAAAGGATAATTTTCTTGAACTTTTGGCCTGCTCTAACTCTACCTAAAAGACAAAAATCTATGTTTTGTTAAAACAATTTCTTATATTCAGAAACAAAGAGATCTCTTCTAAAATTTTTTGACGATGTTGTTTGCTCTTGACTGTCTCTGTTGTCACTTTGAATGGATGCCTGAGCATTGTTGAACAGTGAGCGTTGTTTCCTATTTGAACAAGTATTTTAAAAACTTTTGATATTTTTGACAAGCTTCTCCCTCAAAAATATTCAAATCCTCAATAAAGGCTTTCTTTTGACCTGGTAGATGGAAGAAGAATTTCTCTGAGGATTTTCAGAGGGCCCCTGAGACTTCTCAAAGAAATTTGCTCTCTTCCTATAAGGAGGAAAATACTAAATTAATTAGGTTTATTTGGTTTACTAAATTACATGGGAAGCATTGTCAAATAAGCGATGATAAACTTTCTTATGTGGTATTACGTGGGTGAATGTTATTAATATACGTGTCTTAACATTATATAGCATTCCTAAAATTCTAATCTGTTCTGGTTATCAGTCATAATGCCAGTTATTATCTTAAAGTGTTATATGTCACAGAAATAGCCAAGTTTCTTTGTCAATTGCCCTTTTGAGTCTTTTGTCCATTTGCAGATAGTTGCTGTTTTACTCTGATGCTTTTTGCTTTTGCAAATATGTTTCATCTCCAGAGAAATTCCTGGAAAGGATTCTGACACAAGGGTTCTAAACTACAGGTTTCTGATAAACTTTCAGATTGTAAAACTGAATTGGGTAAGAAATTACAGAATTCTAACAGAAACTAAGCTCACAGATCTGCTAACAGAAGATTAAGCTCAAGAACTGATTATACAGGACTGTGTGAACTGATGAGGATGATTATAATTTTTTTATGACTTCTGTTTGAAATATTGCTGAGTTTTGTTTTGTTTTCTCATGTTTAAGGAAATCTTTCTTTCTTTTCTCTTATGCTAAATATGACTTACAGCAATTTAGTGAAATACATTTATGAGCAAAACTGAAACATTTATCTTTTTCTCCCTACCTGATCCCTCCAGAATTAAGAAACTCTGTGAGTGAGCATGGTTATTTCGTGGCAATATAGTTATTTGCATAAGTTCAATAAGAACCTATTCTCCTTATAACAGGATACATTGGTTATATTACCAAGGCTTTGACTGGAATGTCATATTTGAAACATACAGGCTCAGATATGACAACACAGCTTTTCAGGAACAAAGATTGGACATTCTGGAATACAGCCACTTGGAAACATGGGCCTGGTACCTTGTTTACAGAGATTCTGGCAATCTTTCCCGGTAAGTAAGGAAGCTTGCTTATCTGGCGGGTGCAAGGAACCTCAGAATATTTTGGGGGACCTCGAGAAGAGAGGAGTCCACCCAAACCTGTAGGTACTGCAGGCAAAATCTGATGGCAAGTCCTTGGCTTGGCTTTTCTGGCCTCGAGAGGCCTTTACAGTTCAATCTGAGATTCCTCATAAAAAAAAATTCCAGCAAAGCAGATTTAAAAAGCCTGTATAATCAATTGGTATTCTTGCTGCACTTATGTAAATAATTGGCAGACCAGTTAATCTTAATTTGGCTATCTTTTATAAAAATGAGGGTGATTTTAGAGAGAAAAAATTACGTTTCAGTAGAAGCTATAGTACGCATTCATGGATATTAGATTCTAGCTCTTCTCTTCTGCAAGATTCATCTGTTACTAATCATAATGTTTCCTTGTGGCCATCCATCTCTGATACCTGGGAGTTCCCCGGCCACAATCAAACCTTTTCCTTCAATACTACTGCCCAAACACTAACTAGTGTTGCCTTGTCACAGGTGGATCATGAACAACAAGTTCCAAAGGTAAAGTCCCCAGCTTATCAATACACACAGGATGGACTATATCAAATTTGGGATGAATATATTTGGCTCACTCCTGCTAGTGATCAACTCAGTAAAAGTCCACTCTATGTTGAGAACAAACCAATCACACCTGTGATACATGGCCTAATAGCACCCGACCTATGGGAAAATTCCCTGTCATATGTGTTCTCATATCATAAGCTTAAAAAAATACTGATTGGTTTGGGACAAACTGGGATAGACGACCAAGCACACGTTGGTTAGCCCCTAATGGCACTCAGTGGCGATGTGGCTCCAACTTATGGCCTTGGCTGCCACCTGGATGGATTGGACGATGCACCCTAGGTTTTGTCTGGATGCAAGGTAGAACTACATTTACTATATCTCCTCCTGCTAACCTACCCAACCTGCAACAGCGCTGGACCCGCTCTGTCTTCCACTGGTATGACCATCTTTCCTCAATTTTCCTTCCCCAATTAGGAATCGAAAGTGTCATCTTACACATGGAAGCTCTAAACAAATTTACTATGAAAGCATTAAAATGATACACAACATAGCCTTTTGCTGTTTGATTTAGAAGTGTCCCAAATGCATAAGGCAGTCCTCCAAAACCGAATGGCACTGGATGTCTTGACAGCAGCACAGGGGGGCACCTGTGCCATTATAAAAACTGAATGTTGTGTCTATATTCCTGACTACCATCAAAATATCTCCGGCTTCCTGTCTGATATGAACCACCAAATTAAGTTCATGTCTGACCCAACCCTATCTCTAAACGATTGGTTTAACTCCTGGTCAGTACCAGGTTTCTAGACTACTATCAAAACCTTATTCATTGGGTTCATCATATTGCTAGTATTTCTTATCATAATTTGTTGTCTGTTTCGTTGTTTGTCTTCCGCATGTCAACAAAGTTTCACCTCCTGGACCACCTCTCGTCAAATGATTCTCTCGTCTCCAGAGGATCTGTACACCTTGTCAGGCTTGGACTCCACGGGTGCAGCCTTCCGTTCCACTGAACTTCCTACCTATACCTATGGCCCCATTTAGGGACAGCTCTACGACCTTGTACAGCCGGAAGTAGTTACAGAAGACTGACCGTCGTCCTTATCCCCAAAAGATTTCGGGGCCAAATGGGTTCAGGGGGGGTTTATGATGTGGAATAAGGCTGCCCCAGCTAGAGAAGCCCAAGGTGACCTGGCCTACATGCCAAACTATATGACCCAGTGGACTTTTTTTATGGTATGAATTAGGACTGCCCCAGGGAGAGAAGCCCGGGGCATCCTCACCTACATGCCGATCTATACGGCCAGATTCGTATCTAAAGTTATATGACCGCACAATAACCAGACCCCATCTGCACTGAAATCATTTAATGACTTTTTACATCATCTTTTCTTTTCTCCAGTAAAAATAAGTCACGTACCCATGCCTTATAAAATTAGCCCTAACCCTCAACTCAGGGCAGCAGCAGCGGCAGCAGCAGGAGCTCTGCCTGTCCATGGGTCCTGTCCCCATGCGGCAGCAGCAGGAGCTCTGACTGCCCGTGGGTCTTGTCCCCACGCACCAGCTCTGCCTGCCCATGGGTCCTGTCCCCATGCCAGCGGGGGCAGCAGAAGCGGCAGCAGCAGAAGCTCTGCCTGCCCATGGGTCCTGTCCCCATGCTATTCCACACTATTCACTAAATAAAAGAGCACTACTGCCAGATCTTGAGAGTCTAAGAAATCTTTCTTTCGACTCCTCGGCTCACCGATCCCGCATCATTTCTGGTGGCCCGTACGGGGAACTTGCTTCAGGGGATCTCCCGTACGGGGAATTGCTTCATCGGCTTGTGAGCTCGAGTTCTGGTAAGTGCCCTTTTCTTCCTTATGCCTTTCTCTTTTTCAAGGATGGATCTAGAT
>NW_025796642.1:0-1117 GCF_021613505.1 Equus quagga | reverse complement strand
CTATCTATTCCAGAAAGAATACTGGATTTATCTGTATTATTTCTAAATCTGATAATGTTCTTGATCAAAAAACTATGTTGCATTCTTTGCTAACATATTGATATATTTTAGTAGTGACTTTATATTCCAGCCCACTGAAAAAATTTACCCATTTGGGAGTCGTTGTAGACATGATCATTAAAAATAAAATGGTGACTGAATTAATTCCTTACCAATCTCTGGAAATTTTGTTTTTGTTGGTGATAAAATATCTTTTTAATCATATAAAATATTCATATAATTCATATAAATATTAATGTATATAGATATAAAATTCATATAAAATAAATTTGTATGTATTATGTACATTATGTTAGGAGTATATGATAGATTACACTTGTTGGTACTGGATTTGTGAGTAATTGGCTTTTTGGTTAAAAATTATATGATCTGATACTTTTTTTTAATTTGACAGTCTTCATAGTGTCTTCAGTATACAAATTAAGGTTACATTTCATTGACTGTATTAATTATGAGCCTATACATACTTGTTACTTTCACATGATAGTAAATCTTAGGGGAAACAAATGTTACTTATATCCATATATGAAGGACACTTCAATTTTGCTCAGTAGCAACTAGTTGGCTGACATATTCATATTTTAATTCAATGTAATCATTATCAAGGCTCATTTTGTCCGAGGTACTTTGCCAGTCTCTACTTGGAATATGAAAGTTATTTATTTTTTTTTTTTAAATAGTTCTTGCCTGCAGAGTTTGCCATTTAGTACTTAGAGTAAAGTTTATTTTTCGAGAGAGTTTCACAAACTGTATATTTCCTCCCCTTTTCATCCATCCTTGGGAATTCTGTCCTTAAAGGAGAGAGAGGAGCAGAAAAATTCTGCCTACAGATCCTTTCAAAAAAAAAGGGGGAAATGGATCACTTACTTTTGAGAATCGTTATATTGCCACAGTCCAATGGTTAGTGATGTCTTGATTATCTCCAGCTTTTAAAGGTAAAGAAATAAGATTGAATGCTTTGTGTTTCCATAATTGACCTTTTTGTTTTTATATTTAAAGAAATATTCTATAAAGTACAACCCAGGATATGTGTTGGCCAGTCGCCTTGGAGTGAGTG
>NW_025796641.1:0-1117 GCF_021613505.1 Equus quagga | reverse complement strand
CACTCACTCCAAGGCGACTGGCCAACACATATCCTGGGTTGTACTTTATAGAATATTTCTTTAAATATAAAAACAAAAAGGTCAATTATGGAAACACAAAGCATTCAATCTTATTTCTTTACCTTTAAAAGCTGGAGATAATCAAGACATCACTAACCATTGGACTGTGGCAATATAACGATTCTCAAAAGTAAGTGATCCATTTCCCCCTTTTTTTTTGAAAGGATCTGTAGGCAGAATTTTTCTGCTCCTCTCTCTCCTTTAAGGACAGAATTCCCAAGGATGGATGAAAAGGGGAGGAAATATACAGTTTGTGAAACTCTCTCGAAAAATAAACTTTACTCTAAGTACTAAATGGCAAACTCTGCAGGCAAGAACTATTTAAAAAAAAAAAATAAATAACTTTCATATTCCAAGTAGAGACTGGCAAAGTACCTCGGACAAAATGAGCCTTGATAATGATTACATTGAATTAAAATATGAATATGTCAGCCAACTAGTTGCTACTGAGCAAAATTGAAGTGTCCTTCATATATGGATATAAGTAACATTTGTTTCCCCTAAGATTTACTATCATGTGAAAGTAACAAGTATGTATAGGCTCATAATTAATACAGTCAATGAAATGTAACCTTAATTTGTATACTGAAGACACTATGAAGACTGTCAAATTAAAAAAAAGTATCAGATCATATAATTTTTAACCAAAAAGCCAATTACTCACAAATCCAGTACCAACAAGTGTAATCTATCATATACTCCTAACATAATGTACATAATACATACAAATTTATTTTATATGAATTTTATATCTATATACATTAATATTTATATGAATTATATGAATATTTTATATGATTAAAAAGATATTTTATCACCAACAAAAACAAAATTTCCAGAGATTGGTAAGGAATTAATTCAGTCACCATTTTATTTTTAATGATCATGTCTACAACGACTCCCAAATGGGTAAATTTTTTCAGTGGGCTGGAATATAAAGTCACTACTAAAATATATCAATATGTTAGCAAAGAATGCAACATAGTTTTTTGATCAAGAACATTATCAGATTTAGAAATAATACAGATAAATCCAGTATTCTTTCTGGAATAGATAG
>NW_025796640.1:0-3700 GCF_021613505.1 Equus quagga | reverse complement strand
GGAGATCCCTCGGGGCAGCCCAGCCCCACTGTAGCCTCACAGGGTCCCACAGGACAGCCCGCCCCATCCAACACCCCTTGGACCCCTCACCCAGGACATCAGAGCAGAGAAGAGATGCCCACTCTGGCCCCCAGCCCAGCCCAAGGCCCCTGCTTGCCCACCTCAGGCTCCCACAGGCAGCCAGGCTGTCGCCGGCCAGCTCATGGCCCCTGAGGCCGCTGTCCACTCTGGGGCAGCAGTCCTGAGCTCAGCCAGCACAGCAGACCTGTCCCACAGTGTCACTGTCGCCCATTCCTGCATTCTCAGACTCATACCTGGCATCCAGCCTGCCCAAGCTCCTTCCATTCACACCCTCCTCCTGGGGTCCACAGACGAGGAGCACAGAGGCACATGGTGCACCCAGGAGCCTGAGATGGCCTCTCCCCTCCTGGCCCACCCCAGGAGCTGCAGACTGTGGCCCCTGCTGAATCTCCAAGGCCAGCCTCCAATGGGCCCCCAGCAATGGGGACGCCTCCAGGTCCCAGGGCAACTCTCGGGCACCTCCACAGCCCTGGTGGCCCCTGGCGTGTCCTACTGGCCACCTGGACCCTCCCTGTCCTGCCAGCCCCGCCTGTGGGCACCAGGCCTAGGTCATGTCAGGGGCCTCAGGCAGTGGTCTACGTGATTCCACAACTAGCGATGCCGCCCAGAGCAGCAACAAGGGCCCACCTGCACCCCGCAGCATCGCCACACCTTCAGGCAGCTCCCTGACCCCAGGCCTGGTATCCCTCCCTAGAGCTGGAGGTCTGTGCTCGGGACGTGACCTTAGGGCCACTGGCTTTAAGTGACCAGACTGAAATCACAGGCTATGGGCACAGTAGTGTCTAGCACAGCCAGAGGGGTAACCAGGAGGGCACGAGCCTGGGCACCCACAGGCAAAGATTGAGGGGCTAGAAGCTCAAAGCCCGCACCTCACATGGGAGGGAGCCCAGGCCCTGCGGCTGCCCTGCACCCCCAGGGACAGTGGGCACAGAAGCCCCCGGGCTGAGCTCCTGGTCCACCCATCAGCCCTCCCCAGAGGGGCTCCATCAGCACCCTCTCCACAGTGGGAAAACAGGCACGGAGCAGCCCACACAGCCAGCGAGGGAGGAGGCTGGGAGCCCAGGCGGACAGCCCAGAGCCCTGAGCTGACCCTGGTCCCCACCTGCCCAGGTGCAGCGGCCACTCAGGGAGACGCCTGACTCCTGTCCACGAAGCTGCATGTGAGCCTCATCCGCCAGGACAGGACCTCAGGGAACCCAGGGGCCCCTCGATTAAGGCCCATCTCCCAGCCATGCCTGCAGCTCAGCTGCCCAGGGCGATGCCGGCCTCGCCAAGGCATCCTAGAGGGACCGTGGCTCCAGTCGGACAGCGTGGGCAGCTGTGGGTTTTGTCCTCCCCTGGGCCCTAGAGACGGGACATACTGTCTGGGTCTCTGACACTGTGGGTCCTGGGTACAGCTCCCACAGCTCCTGTGCTCAAAACCCGCTGCCCCGCTCCCTCCTGCCATCCTGCAACTGTCGTAGGAGGCTGGACCTCACGGAAGGCTGCTGTGCAGAGCACCAGGCAGACCCAGGGATGCTGCAGGCAGGGGGAGCCCCCCCACCTCCACGCTAATGTCCACGGCTGGCATTCCCGGCAGGAAAGTATAGTCGGTGGGTCTGCACCTCCTGCCCAGAGCTGGCCCTCTCCTCCCTCCCGCCCCAGGAGGGCAGCCCACAGCCTGTCCAGAGGCCGAGAGGACAGGCCTGGGCCATGGATGTGGAGGACGGTCAGCTGGCTCATCCTCTCCAGACAGCCCCCCATCCTGAGCCCCTGTCCCCTGGGCTCAGTCAGGCTGCTCCTCCTCTTTCCCTGCGCGCGGATATGGATACGCCAGGACTCCCTCCGCGGGGTGGGGGCTGGGTCGAGGTGAGATACTCCAGTGCTGGTTACCACCGTGGCTGGCAGCCCCCCAAATACCAACCAGAACCTCAGGGGGAGCCCGAGAAGGGATGGTGGTGGCTACGGCCCCAAACGTCTTCTGTTGCTGAGCTGACCCCCAAGAGCTCCGTGAACCCGGCCCACCTCCCGCCAACCCCACCGTGCTGGCCTGTCTCCCCAGTCCCAGCCCCCCTGGCCCAGGACCCGGCCCGCACGGCAGGGCAGGTGGAGACGGTACTGCTGGGGAGGCTCCACTGAGGGGACTCCCACAGAGAAATAGGGGAGACACCACATGCAACCCTCTCAGGGCGGAACAACACCCACAGTGGCTCAGATCCAACCCAGAGGCCTCTCCTTGAGCCCCCTGCTCCTCTGACCCCGAGGTGCCCCCTCCCACAGCCCTCTCACTGACCGACTGACCACCACACAGCCTAGCAGGACGCCAGGCCACCGGACCCGGCTGAGACTGTGACTCAGAGATGGGGCGGCCGGGCTCCACACCCAGCAGGAGGGACCCTCTCTAGCTGCAAGGCAGGTGGGAACCACTGGCTTTGCCCCAGAGCCCACCCACCCACGCGGCTCGTCCCCACACTGGACCTGGCTGAAGGCCACCGCAGGAGCCACACACACTGGGGGCCCCCGGAGCTCAGCGGAAGAGTCCAGCGTGGAGGGACCCCCACCCCTCCATCAGAGCCAGACAAGATCCAAGGGGCGCTGAGCCCCACCACGTCATGGGGTTTCTGATCTGGTTTGTGTCACTGTGCTACGGTAGCGGTTGGCCCACAGTGACACTGTTTAGGACAGAAACCCTGCAAGGTCAGCCCACCAGCAGGGGAGCCTGTAGTCCAGATCTGAGTTGTGAATCCCACCCCCGCCAGCAGACGACCCCACGTCCTCGCCCTGCATTCTCTGGTGGACATTGACAGCCTGATGGGGCTCCTGGGCCTACACATCCCCCGAGATGCAGCCAGGTGGGGCCCCCACAACTCCCCGGCTCCTTGATAGTCTGTGTGCAGCCTGAGATGGCATGGGTGTCACTCAGGCTGGAACTCAGTGCCTCAGGCCACTCGTCCAACCTGCCACAAAGACCACACTTGCTGGTCCAGTACCCCCAGCAGGAGCCCCCCACCCAGCAGTCCCCCCCCTCCCCACAAAGGCCCTGAGGCCAGGACGCGACTATGAAATTTTGAGCAGCCCCATATCATGGTACGTATAGTTGGAACGTGAGAGAAGCCACGGCTAAAACTGTCCTTGTGGGCTCCAGGGGCCCAGCCCAGGCCAGAGGTCACAGAAAGTCCAGGCCAGAGGTCAGCGAGCAGAGCCCAGCTCCAGGCCAGGCGCTGTCCTCAGGTTATCCCAGACTGCCCTCAGTGTCCCCATTCTGTGGTGAGGACAGGGACTGGGCTAGTCCGTGGGGGCTGGGCCCCATCCTCACCCTCCTCTGTGGTCAAGGGGCCCCTGACCGGAGCTGGCCCACAAGCTGGTTGTCCCTCTCCTGCCACCACGGCCCTGGGACAAGGGACCAGCAGGCCTGACCCCTCATGTATGTCATCTAGAGAACAGACACCCCACTCGGGGTCCCCAACATCCAGGAGCCCCAGAGCCTGGCTGGCCCCATGCATCACTGGGACCACAAGGCCCCCATCCTCTGCCCCTCGCCTGGGGCTAGCAGGGGTGCGAGCCCTTGGGGAGCAGACTCGAGGGCACCACGGTGGGGCTAGAGCTCAGAAAGCCCGGCCGGGTGGCCAGCACGCAAGGT
>NW_025796639.1:0-3700 GCF_021613505.1 Equus quagga | reverse complement strand
ACCTTGCGTGCTGGCCACCCGGCCGGGCTTTCTGAGCTCTAGCCCCACCGTGGTGCCCTCGAGTCTGCTCCCCAAGGGCTCGCACCCCTGCTAGCCCCAGGCGAGGGGCAGAGGATGGGGGCCTTGTGGTCCCAGTGATGCATGGGGCCAGCCAGGCTCTGGGGCTCCTGGATGTTGGGGACCCCGAGTGGGGTGTCTGTTCTCTAGATGACATACATGAGGGGTCAGGCCTGCTGGTCCCTTGTCCCAGGGCCGTGGTGGCAGGAGAGGGACAACCAGCTTGTGGGCCAGCTCCGGTCAGGGGCCCCTTGACCACAGAGGAGGGTGAGGATGGGGCCCAGCCCCCACGGACTAGCCCAGTCCCTGTCCTCACCACAGAATGGGGACACTGAGGGCAGTCTGGGATAACCTGAGGACAGCGCCTGGCCTGGAGCTGGGCTCTGCTCGCTGACCTCTGGCCTGGACTTTCTGTGACCTCTGGCCTGGGCTGGGCCCCTGGAGCCCACAAGGACAGTTTTAGCCGTGGCTTCTCTCACGTTCCAACTATACGTACCATGATATGGGGCTGCTCAAAATTTCATAGTCGCGTCCTGGCCTCAGGGCCTTTGTGGGGAGGGGGGGGACTGCTGGGTGGGGGGCTCCTGCTGGGGGTACTGGACCAGCAAGTGTGGTCTTTGTGGCAGGTTGGACGAGTGGCCTGAGGCACTGAGTTCCAGCCTGAGTGACACCCATGCCATCTCAGGCTGCACACAGACTATCAAGGAGCCGGGGAGTTGTGGGGGCCCCACCTGGCTGCATCTCGGGGGATGTGTAGGCCCAGGAGCCCCATCAGGCTGTCAATGTCCACCAGAGAATGCAGGGCGAGGACGTGGGGTCGTCTGCTGGCGGGGGTGGGATTCACAACTCAGATCTGGACTACAGGCTCCCCTGCTGGTGGGCTGACCTTGCAGGGTTTCTGTCCTAAACAGTGTCACTGTGGGCCAACCGCTACCGTAGCACAGTGACACAAACCAGATCAGAAACCCCATGACGTGGTGGGGCTCAGCGCCCCTTGGATCTTGTCTGGCTCTGATGGAGGGGTGGGGGTCCCTCCACGCTGGACTCTTCCGCTGAGCTCCGGGGGCCCCCAGTGTGTGTGGCTCCTGCGGTGGCCTTCAGCCAGGTCCAGTGTGGGGACGAGCCGCGTGGGTGGGTGGGCTCTGGGGCAAAGCCAGTGGTTCCCACCTGCCTTGCAGCTAGAGAGGGTCCCTCCTGCTGGGTGTGGAGCCCGGCCGCCCCATCTCTGAGTCACAGTCTCAGCCGGGTCCGGTGGCCTGGCGTCCTGCTAGGCTGTGTGGTGGTCAGTCGGTCAGTGAGAGGGCTGTGGGAGGGGGCACCTCGGGGTCAGAGGAGCAGGGGGCTCAAGGAGAGGCCTCTGGGTTGGATCTGAGCCACTGTGGGTGTTGTTCCGCCCTGAGAGGGTTGCATGTGGTGTCTCCCCTATTTCTCTGTGGGAGTCCCCTCAGTGGAGCCTCCCCAGCAGTACCGTCTCCACCTGCCCTGCCGTGCGGGCCGGGTCCTGGGCCAGGGGGGCTGGGACTGGGGAGACAGGCCAGCACGGTGGGGTTGGCGGGAGGTGGGCCGGGTTCACGGAGCTCTTGGGGGTCAGCTCAGCAACAGAAGACGTTTGGGGCCGTAGCCACCACCATCCCTTCTCGGGCTCCCCCTGAGGTTCTGGTTGGTATTTGGGGGGCTGCCAGCCACGGTGGTAACCAGCACTGGAGTATCTCACCTCGACCCAGCCCCCACCCCGCGGAGGGAGTCCTGGCGTATCCATATCCGCGCGCAGGGAAAGAGGAGGAGCAGCCTGACTGAGCCCAGGGGACAGGGGCTCAGGATGGGGGGCTGTCTGGAGAGGATGAGCCAGCTGACCGTCCTCCACATCCATGGCCCAGGCCTGTCCTCTCGGCCTCTGGACAGGCTGTGGGCTGCCCTCCTGGGGCGGGAGGGAGGAGAGGGCCAGCTCTGGGCAGGAGGTGCAGACCCACCGACTATACTTTCCTGCCGGGAATGCCAGCCGTGGACATTAGCGTGGAGGTGGGGGGGCTCCCCCTGCCTGCAGCATCCCTGGGTCTGCCTGGTGCTCTGCACAGCAGCCTTCCGTGAGGTCCAGCCTCCTACGACAGTTGCAGGATGGCAGGAGGGAGCGGGGCAGCGGGTTTTGAGCACAGGAGCTGTGGGAGCTGTACCCAGGACCCACAGTGTCAGAGACCCAGACAGTATGTCCCGTCTCTAGGGCCCAGGGGAGGACAAAACCCACAGCTGCCCACGCTGTCCGACTGGAGCCACGGTCCCTCTAGGATGCCTTGGCGAGGCCGGCATCGCCCTGGGCAGCTGAGCTGCAGGCATGGCTGGGAGATGGGCCTTAATCGAGGGGCCCCTGGGTTCCCTGAGGTCCTGTCCTGGCGGATGAGGCTCACATGCAGCTTCGTGGACAGGAGTCAGGCGTCTCCCTGAGTGGCCGCTGCACCTGGGCAGGTGGGGACCAGGGTCAGCTCAGGGCTCTGGGCTGTCCGCCTGGGCTCCCAGCCTCCTCCCTCGCTGGCTGTGTGGGCTGCTCCGTGCCTGTTTTCCCACTGTGGAGAGGGTGCTGATGGAGCCCCTCTGGGGAGGGCTGATGGGTGGACCAGGAGCTCAGCCCGGGGGCTTCTGTGCCCACTGTCCCTGGGGGTGCAGGGCAGCCGCAGGGCCTGGGCTCCCTCCCATGTGAGGTGCGGGCTTTGAGCTTCTAGCCCCTCAATCTTTGCCTGTGGGTGCCCAGGCTCGTGCCCTCCTGGTTACCCCTCTGGCTGTGCTAGACACTACTGTGCCCATAGCCTGTGATTTCAGTCTGGTCACTTAAAGCCAGTGGCCCTAAGGTCACGTCCCGAGCACAGACCTCCAGCTCTAGGGAGGGATACCAGGCCTGGGGTCAGGGAGCTGCCTGAAGGTGTGGCGATGCTGCGGGGTGCAGGTGGGCCCTTGTTGCTGCTCTGGGCGGCATCGCTAGTTGTGGAATCACGTAGACCACTGCCTGAGGCCCCTGACATGACCTAGGCCTGGTGCCCACAGGCGGGGCTGGCAGGACAGGGAGGGTCCAGGTGGCCAGTAGGACACGCCAGGGGCCACCAGGGCTGTGGAGGTGCCCGAGAGTTGCCCTGGGACCTGGAGGCGTCCCCATTGCTGGGGGCCCATTGGAGGCTGGCCTTGGAGATTCAGCAGGGGCCACAGTCTGCAGCTCCTGGGGTGGGCCAGGAGGGGAGAGGCCATCTCAGGCTCCTGGGTGCACCATGTGCCTCTGTGCTCCTCGTCTGTGGACCCCAGGAGGAGGGTGTGAATGGAAGGAGCTTGGGCAGGCTGGATGCCAGGTATGAGTCTGAGAATGCAGGAATGGGCGACAGTGACACTGTGGGACAGGTCTGCTGTGCTGGCTGAGCTCAGGACTGCTGCCCCAGAGTGGACAGCGGCCTCAGGGGCCATGAGCTGGCCGGCGACAGCCTGGCTGCCTGTGGGAGCCTGAGGTGGGCAAGCAGGGGCCTTGGGCTGGGCTGGGGGCCAGAGTGGGCATCTCTTCTCTGCTCTGATGTCCTGGGTGAGGGGTCCAAGGGGTGTTGGATGGGGCGGGCTGTCCTGTGGGACCCTGTGAGGCTACAGTGGGGCTGGGCTGCCCCGAGGGATCTCC
>NW_025796638.1:0-3463 GCF_021613505.1 Equus quagga | reverse complement strand
AGTCGTGGTCCCGGAGATCCCTCGGGGCAGCCCAGCCCCACTGTAGCTTCACAGGGTCCCTCAGGGGTGGCCCGCCCCATCCAACACCCCTCGGACGCGACACCCAGGACATCAGAGCAGAAACTAGACAACAACTCTGGCCCCCAGCCCAGCCCAAGGCCCCTGCCTGTCCACCTCAGGCTCCCGCAGCTCATGGCCCCTGAGGCCGCTGTCCACCCTGGGGCAGCAGTCTTGATCTCAGCCAGCACAGCAGACCTGTCCCACGGTGTCACTGTCCCCCATTCCTGTATTCTCAGACTCATACCTGGCATCCAGCCTGCCCAAGCTCCTCCCAGTCATACCCCCATCCCGGGGTCCATAGACGAGGAGCACAGTGACGCGTGGTGCACCCAGGAGCCTGAGATGGCCTCTCCCTTCCCAGCCCACCACAGGGGCTACAGACTGTGGCCCCTGCTGAGTCTCCAAGGCCAACCTCCAATGGGTCCTCAGCAACAGGGCACGTGTCCAGGTCCCAGGGGAGCTCCCGGGCTCTTCCACAGCCGTGGTGGACCCTGGTGTGTCCTACTGGCCCATCCCTGTCCCGCCGGCCCTGCTGCAGGCAACAGGCCCAGGTCATGTCTGGGGCCTCAGGCAGTGGTTTAGATGATTCCACAGCTCAGTGATGCCACCCAGAGCAGCAACCGGGCCCACCGGCACGCCACAGCATCGCCACACCCCCGGGCAGCCCCTTGACCCCAGTCTAGGCCCCTCGAGCTGGAAGTCTGTTCTCCAGAGGGGACCCCAGGGCCGCTGGCTTTAAGTGACCAGACTGAAATCACAGGCTATGGGCACAGGCAGTGTCCAGCATGGTCAGAGGGGCAGTGCTGGGGCCAAGGTCAGAGGAAACCAGGAGGGCACAGGCCTGGGCACCCACAGGCAAAGGCTGAGGGGCCAGAAGCTCAGAGTCAGCACCTCACATGGGAGGGAGCCCGGGCCCAGCGGCTGCCCTGCACCCCCAGGGACAGTGGGCACAGAAGCCCCCGGGCTGAGCTCCTGGTCCTCCCATCAGCCACCTGATATTGGCTCTATCAGCACTTTCTCCACAGTGGGGAAACTAAGGCACGGAGCAGCCCACACAGCCCGCGAAGGAGGAAGCTGGGAGCCCAGGCGGACAGCCCAGAGCCCTGAGCTGACCCTAGTCCTCGCCTGCCCAGGTGCAGCGGCCACTCAGGGAGACTCCTCATTCCTGGTGACAAACCTGCAGGTGAGCCTCACCCACCAGGTTAAGACCTCAGGGGACCCACGGGCACCTCGATTAAGGCCCATCTACCAGCCAGGCCTGCAGCTCAGCTGCCCAGGACGATGCTGGCCTCACCAAGTCACGCTGGAGGGGCCATGGCCCCAGTCAGACACTGTGGGCAGCTGTGGGCTGTGTCCTCCCCTGGGCCCTGGGGCGGGACATACTGTCTGGGCCTCTGTCACTGTGGGTACTTGGGTACAGCTCCCACAGTGACACAGCCTGTGCTCAAAACCTGCTGCCCCGTTCATTCCTGCCATCCTGCCACCGTCGTAGGAGGCTGGACCTCACGGAAGGCTGCTGTGCAGAGCACCAGGCAGACCCAGGGATGCTGCAGGCGGGGAGCCCGCCCACCTCCGCGCTGATGTCCAAAGCCGGCTCCCCCGGTAGGAAAGTACACTCAGTGGGTCCGTACCTCCTGCCCAGAGCTGACCCTCTCCTCCCTCCCTCCCCAGGAGGGCAGCCCACAACCTGTCCAGAGGCCGAGAGGGACAGGCCTGGGCCATGGATGTGGGAGACGGTCAGCTGGCTCATCCTCTCCAGACAGCCCCCCATCCTGAGCCCCTGTCCCCTGGGCCACAGTCAGGCTGCTCCTCCTCTTTCCCTGCACGCGGATATGGATGCGCCAGGACTCCATCCGCGGGGCGGGGAGCAGGCAGAGGATTTGGTACGGGGCTGTGTCGAGGTGAGATACTCCAGTGTTGGTTACCACCGTGGCTGGCAGCCCAGCAAATACCAACCAGAACCTCAGGGGGAGCCTGAGATGAGATGGTGGTGGCAAAGGCCCCAAACCTGCCCTAGAGCTGAACAAACCTGCAAGAGCTCCATGAACCCGGCCCTCCTCCCGCCAACCCCACGGTGCTGGCCTCTCTCCCCAGTCCTAGGCCCCTGGCCCAGGAGCCGGCCCGCACGGCAGGGCAGGTAGAGACAGTGTTGCTAGCAGGGCCTGGGGGAGCTCCACAGAGGAACAGGGGAGACACCGCATGGGACCCTCTCAGGGCGGAACAACTCCCACAGCAGCTCATATCCAACCCAGAGGCGTCTCCTTGAGCCCCCTGCTCCTCTGCCCTCGAGGTGCCCCCTCCCACAGCCCTCGCACTGACTGACTGGCCACCACACAGCCTAGCAGGACACCAGGCCACCGGACCCAACTGAGACTGCGACTCAGAGGTGGGGCGGCAGAGCTCCACACCCAGCAGGAGGGACCCTCTTCGGGTGCAAGGCAGGTGGGAACCACTGGCTTTGCCTCAGAGCCCACCCACCGACGGGGCTCGTCCCCACACTGGACCTGGCTGAAGGTGCTTGCAGGAGCCACACACACTGGAGTCCCCCAGAGTTCAGAAGAAGAGTCCAGTGTGGAGGGTCCCCCACACCTCCATCACAGCCAGACAAGATCCAGGGGGCGCTGAGCCCCACCACGCCAGGGGGTTTCTGACCCTGTGTGAGTCACTGCGATACGGTAGTGGTTGGCCCACAGTGACACTGTCTGGGACAGAAACCCCGCCAAGGTCAGCCCACCAGCAGAGGAGCCTACAGTCCAGATCTGAGATGTGGCTCCCACCCCCACCAGGAGACACCCTCATGGGCCCCGAGGCCAGAACGTGACTAACAGATTTCAAGCAGCCCCGTGTTATGGTGGGGGTGCTTGGAACTACCAGGCCACGGTTAAAACTGTCCTCATGGCCTCTGGGGGTCCAGCCCAGGCCAGAGGTCACAGAGCATCCAGGCCAGAGGTCAGTGAATGGAGCCCAGCTCCAGGCCAGGCACTGTCCTCGGGTAATCCTGGACACCTGTCAGTGTCCCCATTCTGTAGTAAGGACAGGGACTGGGCTGGTCAGTGGGGCCTGGGCCCCATCCTCACCCTCCTCTGTGGTCAAGGGGCCCCTGACCGGAGCTGGCCCTCAAGCTGGTTGTCCCTCTCCTGCCACCACGGCCCTGGGACAAGGAACCAGCAGGCCTGACCCCTCATGTATGTCATCCAGAGAACAGACATCCCACTCGGGGTCCCCAACATCCAGGAGCCCCAGAGCCTGGCTGACCCCATGCGTCCCATGCTGACCACAAGGCCCCTGTCCTCTGCCCCTCGCCTGGGGCTGGGTGAAGTACAAGCCCTTGGGGAGCAGACTCAAGGGCACCAAGTTGGGGCTAGAGCTCAGAAAGCCCGGCCGGGTGGCCAGCACGCAAGGT
>NW_025796637.1:0-3463 GCF_021613505.1 Equus quagga | reverse complement strand
ACCTTGCGTGCTGGCCACCCGGCCGGGCTTTCTGAGCTCTAGCCCCAACTTGGTGCCCTTGAGTCTGCTCCCCAAGGGCTTGTACTTCACCCAGCCCCAGGCGAGGGGCAGAGGACAGGGGCCTTGTGGTCAGCATGGGACGCATGGGGTCAGCCAGGCTCTGGGGCTCCTGGATGTTGGGGACCCCGAGTGGGATGTCTGTTCTCTGGATGACATACATGAGGGGTCAGGCCTGCTGGTTCCTTGTCCCAGGGCCGTGGTGGCAGGAGAGGGACAACCAGCTTGAGGGCCAGCTCCGGTCAGGGGCCCCTTGACCACAGAGGAGGGTGAGGATGGGGCCCAGGCCCCACTGACCAGCCCAGTCCCTGTCCTTACTACAGAATGGGGACACTGACAGGTGTCCAGGATTACCCGAGGACAGTGCCTGGCCTGGAGCTGGGCTCCATTCACTGACCTCTGGCCTGGATGCTCTGTGACCTCTGGCCTGGGCTGGACCCCCAGAGGCCATGAGGACAGTTTTAACCGTGGCCTGGTAGTTCCAAGCACCCCCACCATAACACGGGGCTGCTTGAAATCTGTTAGTCACGTTCTGGCCTCGGGGCCCATGAGGGTGTCTCCTGGTGGGGGTGGGAGCCACATCTCAGATCTGGACTGTAGGCTCCTCTGCTGGTGGGCTGACCTTGGCGGGGTTTCTGTCCCAGACAGTGTCACTGTGGGCCAACCACTACCGTATCGCAGTGACTCACACAGGGTCAGAAACCCCCTGGCGTGGTGGGGCTCAGCGCCCCCTGGATCTTGTCTGGCTGTGATGGAGGTGTGGGGGACCCTCCACACTGGACTCTTCTTCTGAACTCTGGGGGACTCCAGTGTGTGTGGCTCCTGCAAGCACCTTCAGCCAGGTCCAGTGTGGGGACGAGCCCCGTCGGTGGGTGGGCTCTGAGGCAAAGCCAGTGGTTCCCACCTGCCTTGCACCCGAAGAGGGTCCCTCCTGCTGGGTGTGGAGCTCTGCCGCCCCACCTCTGAGTCGCAGTCTCAGTTGGGTCCGGTGGCCTGGTGTCCTGCTAGGCTGTGTGGTGGCCAGTCAGTCAGTGCGAGGGCTGTGGGAGGGGGCACCTCGAGGGCAGAGGAGCAGGGGGCTCAAGGAGACGCCTCTGGGTTGGATATGAGCTGCTGTGGGAGTTGTTCCGCCCTGAGAGGGTCCCATGCGGTGTCTCCCCTGTTCCTCTGTGGAGCTCCCCCAGGCCCTGCTAGCAACACTGTCTCTACCTGCCCTGCCGTGCGGGCCGGCTCCTGGGCCAGGGGCCTAGGACTGGGGAGAGAGGCCAGCACCGTGGGGTTGGCGGGAGGAGGGCCGGGTTCATGGAGCTCTTGCAGGTTTGTTCAGCTCTAGGGCAGGTTTGGGGCCTTTGCCACCACCATCTCATCTCAGGCTCCCCCTGAGGTTCTGGTTGGTATTTGCTGGGCTGCCAGCCACGGTGGTAACCAACACTGGAGTATCTCACCTCGACACAGCCCCGTACCAAATCCTCTGCCTGCTCCCCGCCCCGCGGATGGAGTCCTGGCGCATCCATATCCGCGTGCAGGGAAAGAGGAGGAGCAGCCTGACTGTGGCCCAGGGGACAGGGGCTCAGGATGGGGGGCTGTCTGGAGAGGATGAGCCAGCTGACCGTCTCCCACATCCATGGCCCAGGCCTGTCCCTCTCGGCCTCTGGACAGGTTGTGGGCTGCCCTCCTGGGGAGGGAGGGAGGAGAGGGTCAGCTCTGGGCAGGAGGTACGGACCCACTGAGTGTACTTTCCTACCGGGGGAGCCGGCTTTGGACATCAGCGCGGAGGTGGGCGGGCTCCCCGCCTGCAGCATCCCTGGGTCTGCCTGGTGCTCTGCACAGCAGCCTTCCGTGAGGTCCAGCCTCCTACGACGGTGGCAGGATGGCAGGAATGAACGGGGCAGCAGGTTTTGAGCACAGGCTGTGTCACTGTGGGAGCTGTACCCAAGTACCCACAGTGACAGAGGCCCAGACAGTATGTCCCGCCCCAGGGCCCAGGGGAGGACACAGCCCACAGCTGCCCACAGTGTCTGACTGGGGCCATGGCCCCTCCAGCGTGACTTGGTGAGGCCAGCATCGTCCTGGGCAGCTGAGCTGCAGGCCTGGCTGGTAGATGGGCCTTAATCGAGGTGCCCGTGGGTCCCCTGAGGTCTTAACCTGGTGGGTGAGGCTCACCTGCAGGTTTGTCACCAGGAATGAGGAGTCTCCCTGAGTGGCCGCTGCACCTGGGCAGGCGAGGACTAGGGTCAGCTCAGGGCTCTGGGCTGTCCGCCTGGGCTCCCAGCTTCCTCCTTCGCGGGCTGTGTGGGCTGCTCCGTGCCTTAGTTTCCCCACTGTGGAGAAAGTGCTGATAGAGCCAATATCAGGTGGCTGATGGGAGGACCAGGAGCTCAGCCCGGGGGCTTCTGTGCCCACTGTCCCTGGGGGTGCAGGGCAGCCGCTGGGCCCGGGCTCCCTCCCATGTGAGGTGCTGACTCTGAGCTTCTGGCCCCTCAGCCTTTGCCTGTGGGTGCCCAGGCCTGTGCCCTCCTGGTTTCCTCTGACCTTGGCCCCAGCACTGCCCCTCTGACCATGCTGGACACTGCCTGTGCCCATAGCCTGTGATTTCAGTCTGGTCACTTAAAGCCAGCGGCCCTGGGGTCCCCTCTGGAGAACAGACTTCCAGCTCGAGGGGCCTAGACTGGGGTCAAGGGGCTGCCCGGGGGTGTGGCGATGCTGTGGCGTGCCGGTGGGCCCGGTTGCTGCTCTGGGTGGCATCACTGAGCTGTGGAATCATCTAAACCACTGCCTGAGGCCCCAGACATGACCTGGGCCTGTTGCCTGCAGCAGGGCCGGCGGGACAGGGATGGGCCAGTAGGACACACCAGGGTCCACCACGGCTGTGGAAGAGCCCGGGAGCTCCCCTGGGACCTGGACACGTGCCCTGTTGCTGAGGACCCATTGGAGGTTGGCCTTGGAGACTCAGCAGGGGCCACAGTCTGTAGCCCCTGTGGTGGGCTGGGAAGGGAGAGGCCATCTCAGGCTCCTGGGTGCACCACGCGTCACTGTGCTCCTCGTCTATGGACCCCGGGATGGGGGTATGACTGGGAGGAGCTTGGGCAGGCTGGATGCCAGGTATGAGTCTGAGAATACAGGAATGGGGGACAGTGACACCGTGGGACAGGTCTGCTGTGCTGGCTGAGATCAAGACTGCTGCCCCAGGGTGGACAGCGGCCTCAGGGGCCATGAGCTGCGGGAGCCTGAGGTGGACAGGCAGGGGCCTTGGGCTGGGCTGGGGGCCAGAGTTGTTGTCTAGTTTCTGCTCTGATGTCCTGGGTGTCGCGTCCGAGGGGTGTTGGATGGGGCGGGCCACCCCTGAGGGACCCTGTGAAGCTACAGTGGGGCTGGGCTGCCCCGAGGGATCTCCGGGACCACGACT
>NW_025796636.1:0-3700 GCF_021613505.1 Equus quagga | reverse complement strand
GGAGATCCCTCGGGGCAGCCCAGCCCCACTGTAGCCTCACAGGGTCCCACAGGACAGCCCGCCCCATCCAACACCCCTTGGACCCCTCACCCAGGACATCAGAGCAGAGAAGAGATGCCCACTCTGGCCCCCAGCCCAGCCCAAGGCCCCTGCTTGCCCACCTCAGGCTCCCACAGGCAGCCAGGCTGTCGCCGGCCAGCTCATGGCCCCTGAGGCCGCTGTCCACTCTGGGGCAGCAGTCCTGAGCTCAGCCAGCACAGCAGACCTGTCCCACAGTGTCACTGTCGCCCATTCCTGCATTCTCAGACTCATACCTGGCATCCAGCCTGCCCAAGCTCCTTCCATTCACACCCTCCTCCTGGGGTCCACAGACGAGGAGCACAGAGGCACATGGTGCACCCAGGAGCCTGAGATGGCCTCTCCCCTCCTGGCCCACCCCAGGAGCTGCAGACTGTGGCCCCTGCTGAATCTCCAAGGCCAGCCTCCAATGGGCCCCCAGCAATGGGGACGCCTCCAGGTCCCAGGGCAACTCTCGGGCACCTCCACAGCCCTGGTGGCCCCTGGCGTGTCCTACTGGCCACCTGGACCCTCCCTGTCCTGCCAGCCCCGCCTGTGGGCACCAGGCCTAGGTCATGTCAGGGGCCTCAGGCAGTGGTCTACGTGATTCCACAACTAGCGATGCCGCCCAGAGCAGCAACAAGGGCCCACCTGCACCCCGCAGCATCGCCACACCTTCAGGCAGCTCCCTGACCCCAGGCCTGGTATCCCTCCCTAGAGCTGGAGGTCTGTGCTCGGGACGTGACCTTAGGGCCACTGGCTTTAAGTGACCAGACTGAAATCACAGGCTATGGGCACAGTAGTGTCTAGCACAGCCAGAGGGGTAACCAGGAGGGCACGAGCCTGGGCACCCACAGGCAAAGATTGAGGGGCTAGAAGCTCAAAGCCCGCACCTCACATGGGAGGGAGCCCAGGCCCTGCGGCTGCCCTGCACCCCCAGGGACAGTGGGCACAGAAGCCCCCGGGCTGAGCTCCTGGTCCACCCATCAGCCCTCCCCAGAGGGGCTCCATCAGCACCCTCTCCACAGTGGGAAAACAGGCACGGAGCAGCCCACACAGCCAGCGAGGGAGGAGGCTGGGAGCCCAGGCGGACAGCCCAGAGCCCTGAGCTGACCCTGGTCCCCACCTGCCCAGGTGCAGCGGCCACTCAGGGAGACGCCTGACTCCTGTCCACGAAGCTGCATGTGAGCCTCATCCGCCAGGACAGGACCTCAGGGAACCCAGGGGCCCCTCGATTAAGGCCCATCTCCCAGCCATGCCTGCAGCTCAGCTGCCCAGGGCGATGCCGGCCTCGCCAAGGCATCCTAGAGGGACCGTGGCTCCAGTCGGACAGCGTGGGCAGCTGTGGGTTTTGTCCTCCCCTGGGCCCTAGAGACGGGACATACTGTCTGGGTCTCTGACACTGTGGGTCCTGGGTACAGCTCCCACAGCTCCTGTGCTCAAAACCCGCTGCCCCGCTCCCTCCTGCCATCCTGCAACTGTCGTAGGAGGCTGGACCTCACGGAAGGCTGCTGTGCAGAGCACCAGGCAGACCCAGGGATGCTGCAGGCAGGGGGAGCCCCCCCACCTCCACGCTAATGTCCACGGCTGGCATTCCCGGCAGGAAAGTATAGTCGGTGGGTCTGCACCTCCTGCCCAGAGCTGGCCCTCTCCTCCCTCCCGCCCCAGGAGGGCAGCCCACAGCCTGTCCAGAGGCCGAGAGGACAGGCCTGGGCCATGGATGTGGAGGACGGTCAGCTGGCTCATCCTCTCCAGACAGCCCCCCATCCTGAGCCCCTGTCCCCTGGGCTCAGTCAGGCTGCTCCTCCTCTTTCCCTGCGCGCGGATATGGATACGCCAGGACTCCCTCCGCGGGGTGGGGGCTGGGTCGAGGTGAGATACTCCAGTGCTGGTTACCACCGTGGCTGGCAGCCCCCCAAATACCAACCAGAACCTCAGGGGGAGCCCGAGAAGGGATGGTGGTGGCTACGGCCCCAAACGTCTTCTGTTGCTGAGCTGACCCCCAAGAGCTCCGTGAACCCGGCCCACCTCCCGCCAACCCCACCGTGCTGGCCTGTCTCCCCAGTCCCAGCCCCCCTGGCCCAGGACCCGGCCCGCACGGCAGGGCAGGTGGAGACGGTACTGCTGGGGAGGCTCCACTGAGGGGACTCCCACAGAGAAATAGGGGAGACACCACATGCAACCCTCTCAGGGCGGAACAACACCCACAGTGGCTCAGATCCAACCCAGAGGCCTCTCCTTGAGCCCCCTGCTCCTCTGACCCCGAGGTGCCCCCTCCCACAGCCCTCTCACTGACCGACTGACCACCACACAGCCTAGCAGGACGCCAGGCCACCGGACCCGGCTGAGACTGTGACTCAGAGATGGGGCGGCCGGGCTCCACACCCAGCAGGAGGGACCCTCTCTAGCTGCAAGGCAGGTGGGAACCACTGGCTTTGCCCCAGAGCCCACCCACCCACGCGGCTCGTCCCCACACTGGACCTGGCTGAAGGCCACCGCAGGAGCCACACACACTGGGGGCCCCCGGAGCTCAGCGGAAGAGTCCAGCGTGGAGGGACCCCCACCCCTCCATCAGAGCCAGACAAGATCCAAGGGGCGCTGAGCCCCACCACGTCATGGGGTTTCTGATCTGGTTTGTGTCACTGTGCTACGGTAGCGGTTGGCCCACAGTGACACTGTTTAGGACAGAAACCCTGCAAGGTCAGCCCACCAGCAGGGGAGCCTGTAGTCCAGATCTGAGTTGTGAATCCCACCCCCGCCAGCAGACGACCCCACGTCCTCGCCCTGCATTCTCTGGTGGACATTGACAGCCTGATGGGGCTCCTGGGCCTACACATCCCCCGAGATGCAGCCAGGTGGGGCCCCCACAACTCCCCGGCTCCTTGATAGTCTGTGTGCAGCCTGAGATGGCATGGGTGTCACTCAGGCTGGAACTCAGTGCCTCAGGCCACTCGTCCAACCTGCCACAAAGACCACACTTGCTGGTCCAGTACCCCCAGCAGGAGCCCCCCACCCAGCAGTCCCCCCCCTCCCCACAAAGGCCCTGAGGCCAGGACGCGACTATGAAATTTTGAGCAGCCCCATATCATGGTACGTATAGTTGGAACGTGAGAGAAGCCACGGCTAAAACTGTCCTTGTGGGCTCCAGGGGCCCAGCCCAGGCCAGAGGTCACAGAAAGTCCAGGCCAGAGGTCAGCGAGCAGAGCCCAGCTCCAGGCCAGGCGCTGTCCTCAGGTTATCCCAGACTGCCCTCAGTGTCCCCATTCTGTGGTGAGGACAGGGACTGGGCTAGTCCGTGGGGGCTGGGCCCCATCCTCACCCTCCTCTGTGGTCAAGGGGCCCCTGACCGGAGCTGGCCCACAAGCTGGTTGTCCCTCTCCTGCCACCACGGCCCTGGGACAAGGGACCAGCAGGCCTGACCCCTCATGTATGTCATCTAGAGAACAGACACCCCACTCGGGGTCCCCAACATCCAGGAGCCCCAGAGCCTGGCTGGCCCCATGCATCACTGGGACCACAAGGCCCCCATCCTCTGCCCCTCGCCTGGGGCTAGCAGGGGTGCGAGCCCTTGGGGAGCAGACTCGAGGGCACCACGGTGGGGCTAGAGCTCAGAAAGCCCGGCCGGGTGGCCAGCACGCAAGGT
>NW_025796635.1:0-3700 GCF_021613505.1 Equus quagga | reverse complement strand
ACCTTGCGTGCTGGCCACCCGGCCGGGCTTTCTGAGCTCTAGCCCCACCGTGGTGCCCTCGAGTCTGCTCCCCAAGGGCTCGCACCCCTGCTAGCCCCAGGCGAGGGGCAGAGGATGGGGGCCTTGTGGTCCCAGTGATGCATGGGGCCAGCCAGGCTCTGGGGCTCCTGGATGTTGGGGACCCCGAGTGGGGTGTCTGTTCTCTAGATGACATACATGAGGGGTCAGGCCTGCTGGTCCCTTGTCCCAGGGCCGTGGTGGCAGGAGAGGGACAACCAGCTTGTGGGCCAGCTCCGGTCAGGGGCCCCTTGACCACAGAGGAGGGTGAGGATGGGGCCCAGCCCCCACGGACTAGCCCAGTCCCTGTCCTCACCACAGAATGGGGACACTGAGGGCAGTCTGGGATAACCTGAGGACAGCGCCTGGCCTGGAGCTGGGCTCTGCTCGCTGACCTCTGGCCTGGACTTTCTGTGACCTCTGGCCTGGGCTGGGCCCCTGGAGCCCACAAGGACAGTTTTAGCCGTGGCTTCTCTCACGTTCCAACTATACGTACCATGATATGGGGCTGCTCAAAATTTCATAGTCGCGTCCTGGCCTCAGGGCCTTTGTGGGGAGGGGGGGGACTGCTGGGTGGGGGGCTCCTGCTGGGGGTACTGGACCAGCAAGTGTGGTCTTTGTGGCAGGTTGGACGAGTGGCCTGAGGCACTGAGTTCCAGCCTGAGTGACACCCATGCCATCTCAGGCTGCACACAGACTATCAAGGAGCCGGGGAGTTGTGGGGGCCCCACCTGGCTGCATCTCGGGGGATGTGTAGGCCCAGGAGCCCCATCAGGCTGTCAATGTCCACCAGAGAATGCAGGGCGAGGACGTGGGGTCGTCTGCTGGCGGGGGTGGGATTCACAACTCAGATCTGGACTACAGGCTCCCCTGCTGGTGGGCTGACCTTGCAGGGTTTCTGTCCTAAACAGTGTCACTGTGGGCCAACCGCTACCGTAGCACAGTGACACAAACCAGATCAGAAACCCCATGACGTGGTGGGGCTCAGCGCCCCTTGGATCTTGTCTGGCTCTGATGGAGGGGTGGGGGTCCCTCCACGCTGGACTCTTCCGCTGAGCTCCGGGGGCCCCCAGTGTGTGTGGCTCCTGCGGTGGCCTTCAGCCAGGTCCAGTGTGGGGACGAGCCGCGTGGGTGGGTGGGCTCTGGGGCAAAGCCAGTGGTTCCCACCTGCCTTGCAGCTAGAGAGGGTCCCTCCTGCTGGGTGTGGAGCCCGGCCGCCCCATCTCTGAGTCACAGTCTCAGCCGGGTCCGGTGGCCTGGCGTCCTGCTAGGCTGTGTGGTGGTCAGTCGGTCAGTGAGAGGGCTGTGGGAGGGGGCACCTCGGGGTCAGAGGAGCAGGGGGCTCAAGGAGAGGCCTCTGGGTTGGATCTGAGCCACTGTGGGTGTTGTTCCGCCCTGAGAGGGTTGCATGTGGTGTCTCCCCTATTTCTCTGTGGGAGTCCCCTCAGTGGAGCCTCCCCAGCAGTACCGTCTCCACCTGCCCTGCCGTGCGGGCCGGGTCCTGGGCCAGGGGGGCTGGGACTGGGGAGACAGGCCAGCACGGTGGGGTTGGCGGGAGGTGGGCCGGGTTCACGGAGCTCTTGGGGGTCAGCTCAGCAACAGAAGACGTTTGGGGCCGTAGCCACCACCATCCCTTCTCGGGCTCCCCCTGAGGTTCTGGTTGGTATTTGGGGGGCTGCCAGCCACGGTGGTAACCAGCACTGGAGTATCTCACCTCGACCCAGCCCCCACCCCGCGGAGGGAGTCCTGGCGTATCCATATCCGCGCGCAGGGAAAGAGGAGGAGCAGCCTGACTGAGCCCAGGGGACAGGGGCTCAGGATGGGGGGCTGTCTGGAGAGGATGAGCCAGCTGACCGTCCTCCACATCCATGGCCCAGGCCTGTCCTCTCGGCCTCTGGACAGGCTGTGGGCTGCCCTCCTGGGGCGGGAGGGAGGAGAGGGCCAGCTCTGGGCAGGAGGTGCAGACCCACCGACTATACTTTCCTGCCGGGAATGCCAGCCGTGGACATTAGCGTGGAGGTGGGGGGGCTCCCCCTGCCTGCAGCATCCCTGGGTCTGCCTGGTGCTCTGCACAGCAGCCTTCCGTGAGGTCCAGCCTCCTACGACAGTTGCAGGATGGCAGGAGGGAGCGGGGCAGCGGGTTTTGAGCACAGGAGCTGTGGGAGCTGTACCCAGGACCCACAGTGTCAGAGACCCAGACAGTATGTCCCGTCTCTAGGGCCCAGGGGAGGACAAAACCCACAGCTGCCCACGCTGTCCGACTGGAGCCACGGTCCCTCTAGGATGCCTTGGCGAGGCCGGCATCGCCCTGGGCAGCTGAGCTGCAGGCATGGCTGGGAGATGGGCCTTAATCGAGGGGCCCCTGGGTTCCCTGAGGTCCTGTCCTGGCGGATGAGGCTCACATGCAGCTTCGTGGACAGGAGTCAGGCGTCTCCCTGAGTGGCCGCTGCACCTGGGCAGGTGGGGACCAGGGTCAGCTCAGGGCTCTGGGCTGTCCGCCTGGGCTCCCAGCCTCCTCCCTCGCTGGCTGTGTGGGCTGCTCCGTGCCTGTTTTCCCACTGTGGAGAGGGTGCTGATGGAGCCCCTCTGGGGAGGGCTGATGGGTGGACCAGGAGCTCAGCCCGGGGGCTTCTGTGCCCACTGTCCCTGGGGGTGCAGGGCAGCCGCAGGGCCTGGGCTCCCTCCCATGTGAGGTGCGGGCTTTGAGCTTCTAGCCCCTCAATCTTTGCCTGTGGGTGCCCAGGCTCGTGCCCTCCTGGTTACCCCTCTGGCTGTGCTAGACACTACTGTGCCCATAGCCTGTGATTTCAGTCTGGTCACTTAAAGCCAGTGGCCCTAAGGTCACGTCCCGAGCACAGACCTCCAGCTCTAGGGAGGGATACCAGGCCTGGGGTCAGGGAGCTGCCTGAAGGTGTGGCGATGCTGCGGGGTGCAGGTGGGCCCTTGTTGCTGCTCTGGGCGGCATCGCTAGTTGTGGAATCACGTAGACCACTGCCTGAGGCCCCTGACATGACCTAGGCCTGGTGCCCACAGGCGGGGCTGGCAGGACAGGGAGGGTCCAGGTGGCCAGTAGGACACGCCAGGGGCCACCAGGGCTGTGGAGGTGCCCGAGAGTTGCCCTGGGACCTGGAGGCGTCCCCATTGCTGGGGGCCCATTGGAGGCTGGCCTTGGAGATTCAGCAGGGGCCACAGTCTGCAGCTCCTGGGGTGGGCCAGGAGGGGAGAGGCCATCTCAGGCTCCTGGGTGCACCATGTGCCTCTGTGCTCCTCGTCTGTGGACCCCAGGAGGAGGGTGTGAATGGAAGGAGCTTGGGCAGGCTGGATGCCAGGTATGAGTCTGAGAATGCAGGAATGGGCGACAGTGACACTGTGGGACAGGTCTGCTGTGCTGGCTGAGCTCAGGACTGCTGCCCCAGAGTGGACAGCGGCCTCAGGGGCCATGAGCTGGCCGGCGACAGCCTGGCTGCCTGTGGGAGCCTGAGGTGGGCAAGCAGGGGCCTTGGGCTGGGCTGGGGGCCAGAGTGGGCATCTCTTCTCTGCTCTGATGTCCTGGGTGAGGGGTCCAAGGGGTGTTGGATGGGGCGGGCTGTCCTGTGGGACCCTGTGAGGCTACAGTGGGGCTGGGCTGCCCCGAGGGATCTCC
>NW_025796634.1:0-3463 GCF_021613505.1 Equus quagga | reverse complement strand
AGTCGTGGTCCCGGAGATCCCTCGGGGCAGCCCAGCCCCACTGTAGCTTCACAGGGTCCCTCAGGGGTGGCCCGCCCCATCCAACACCCCTCGGACGCGACACCCAGGACATCAGAGCAGAAACTAGACAACAACTCTGGCCCCCAGCCCAGCCCAAGGCCCCTGCCTGTCCACCTCAGGCTCCCGCAGCTCATGGCCCCTGAGGCCGCTGTCCACCCTGGGGCAGCAGTCTTGATCTCAGCCAGCACAGCAGACCTGTCCCACGGTGTCACTGTCCCCCATTCCTGTATTCTCAGACTCATACCTGGCATCCAGCCTGCCCAAGCTCCTCCCAGTCATACCCCCATCCCGGGGTCCATAGACGAGGAGCACAGTGACGCGTGGTGCACCCAGGAGCCTGAGATGGCCTCTCCCTTCCCAGCCCACCACAGGGGCTACAGACTGTGGCCCCTGCTGAGTCTCCAAGGCCAACCTCCAATGGGTCCTCAGCAACAGGGCACGTGTCCAGGTCCCAGGGGAGCTCCCGGGCTCTTCCACAGCCGTGGTGGACCCTGGTGTGTCCTACTGGCCCATCCCTGTCCCGCCGGCCCTGCTGCAGGCAACAGGCCCAGGTCATGTCTGGGGCCTCAGGCAGTGGTTTAGATGATTCCACAGCTCAGTGATGCCACCCAGAGCAGCAACCGGGCCCACCGGCACGCCACAGCATCGCCACACCCCCGGGCAGCCCCTTGACCCCAGTCTAGGCCCCTCGAGCTGGAAGTCTGTTCTCCAGAGGGGACCCCAGGGCCGCTGGCTTTAAGTGACCAGACTGAAATCACAGGCTATGGGCACAGGCAGTGTCCAGCATGGTCAGAGGGGCAGTGCTGGGGCCAAGGTCAGAGGAAACCAGGAGGGCACAGGCCTGGGCACCCACAGGCAAAGGCTGAGGGGCCAGAAGCTCAGAGTCAGCACCTCACATGGGAGGGAGCCCGGGCCCAGCGGCTGCCCTGCACCCCCAGGGACAGTGGGCACAGAAGCCCCCGGGCTGAGCTCCTGGTCCTCCCATCAGCCACCTGATATTGGCTCTATCAGCACTTTCTCCACAGTGGGGAAACTAAGGCACGGAGCAGCCCACACAGCCCGCGAAGGAGGAAGCTGGGAGCCCAGGCGGACAGCCCAGAGCCCTGAGCTGACCCTAGTCCTCGCCTGCCCAGGTGCAGCGGCCACTCAGGGAGACTCCTCATTCCTGGTGACAAACCTGCAGGTGAGCCTCACCCACCAGGTTAAGACCTCAGGGGACCCACGGGCACCTCGATTAAGGCCCATCTACCAGCCAGGCCTGCAGCTCAGCTGCCCAGGACGATGCTGGCCTCACCAAGTCACGCTGGAGGGGCCATGGCCCCAGTCAGACACTGTGGGCAGCTGTGGGCTGTGTCCTCCCCTGGGCCCTGGGGCGGGACATACTGTCTGGGCCTCTGTCACTGTGGGTACTTGGGTACAGCTCCCACAGTGACACAGCCTGTGCTCAAAACCTGCTGCCCCGTTCATTCCTGCCATCCTGCCACCGTCGTAGGAGGCTGGACCTCACGGAAGGCTGCTGTGCAGAGCACCAGGCAGACCCAGGGATGCTGCAGGCGGGGAGCCCGCCCACCTCCGCGCTGATGTCCAAAGCCGGCTCCCCCGGTAGGAAAGTACACTCAGTGGGTCCGTACCTCCTGCCCAGAGCTGACCCTCTCCTCCCTCCCTCCCCAGGAGGGCAGCCCACAACCTGTCCAGAGGCCGAGAGGGACAGGCCTGGGCCATGGATGTGGGAGACGGTCAGCTGGCTCATCCTCTCCAGACAGCCCCCCATCCTGAGCCCCTGTCCCCTGGGCCACAGTCAGGCTGCTCCTCCTCTTTCCCTGCACGCGGATATGGATGCGCCAGGACTCCATCCGCGGGGCGGGGAGCAGGCAGAGGATTTGGTACGGGGCTGTGTCGAGGTGAGATACTCCAGTGTTGGTTACCACCGTGGCTGGCAGCCCAGCAAATACCAACCAGAACCTCAGGGGGAGCCTGAGATGAGATGGTGGTGGCAAAGGCCCCAAACCTGCCCTAGAGCTGAACAAACCTGCAAGAGCTCCATGAACCCGGCCCTCCTCCCGCCAACCCCACGGTGCTGGCCTCTCTCCCCAGTCCTAGGCCCCTGGCCCAGGAGCCGGCCCGCACGGCAGGGCAGGTAGAGACAGTGTTGCTAGCAGGGCCTGGGGGAGCTCCACAGAGGAACAGGGGAGACACCGCATGGGACCCTCTCAGGGCGGAACAACTCCCACAGCAGCTCATATCCAACCCAGAGGCGTCTCCTTGAGCCCCCTGCTCCTCTGCCCTCGAGGTGCCCCCTCCCACAGCCCTCGCACTGACTGACTGGCCACCACACAGCCTAGCAGGACACCAGGCCACCGGACCCAACTGAGACTGCGACTCAGAGGTGGGGCGGCAGAGCTCCACACCCAGCAGGAGGGACCCTCTTCGGGTGCAAGGCAGGTGGGAACCACTGGCTTTGCCTCAGAGCCCACCCACCGACGGGGCTCGTCCCCACACTGGACCTGGCTGAAGGTGCTTGCAGGAGCCACACACACTGGAGTCCCCCAGAGTTCAGAAGAAGAGTCCAGTGTGGAGGGTCCCCCACACCTCCATCACAGCCAGACAAGATCCAGGGGGCGCTGAGCCCCACCACGCCAGGGGGTTTCTGACCCTGTGTGAGTCACTGCGATACGGTAGTGGTTGGCCCACAGTGACACTGTCTGGGACAGAAACCCCGCCAAGGTCAGCCCACCAGCAGAGGAGCCTACAGTCCAGATCTGAGATGTGGCTCCCACCCCCACCAGGAGACACCCTCATGGGCCCCGAGGCCAGAACGTGACTAACAGATTTCAAGCAGCCCCGTGTTATGGTGGGGGTGCTTGGAACTACCAGGCCACGGTTAAAACTGTCCTCATGGCCTCTGGGGGTCCAGCCCAGGCCAGAGGTCACAGAGCATCCAGGCCAGAGGTCAGTGAATGGAGCCCAGCTCCAGGCCAGGCACTGTCCTCGGGTAATCCTGGACACCTGTCAGTGTCCCCATTCTGTAGTAAGGACAGGGACTGGGCTGGTCAGTGGGGCCTGGGCCCCATCCTCACCCTCCTCTGTGGTCAAGGGGCCCCTGACCGGAGCTGGCCCTCAAGCTGGTTGTCCCTCTCCTGCCACCACGGCCCTGGGACAAGGAACCAGCAGGCCTGACCCCTCATGTATGTCATCCAGAGAACAGACATCCCACTCGGGGTCCCCAACATCCAGGAGCCCCAGAGCCTGGCTGACCCCATGCGTCCCATGCTGACCACAAGGCCCCTGTCCTCTGCCCCTCGCCTGGGGCTGGGTGAAGTACAAGCCCTTGGGGAGCAGACTCAAGGGCACCAAGTTGGGGCTAGAGCTCAGAAAGCCCGGCCGGGTGGCCAGCACGCAAGGT
>NW_025796633.1:0-3463 GCF_021613505.1 Equus quagga | reverse complement strand
ACCTTGCGTGCTGGCCACCCGGCCGGGCTTTCTGAGCTCTAGCCCCAACTTGGTGCCCTTGAGTCTGCTCCCCAAGGGCTTGTACTTCACCCAGCCCCAGGCGAGGGGCAGAGGACAGGGGCCTTGTGGTCAGCATGGGACGCATGGGGTCAGCCAGGCTCTGGGGCTCCTGGATGTTGGGGACCCCGAGTGGGATGTCTGTTCTCTGGATGACATACATGAGGGGTCAGGCCTGCTGGTTCCTTGTCCCAGGGCCGTGGTGGCAGGAGAGGGACAACCAGCTTGAGGGCCAGCTCCGGTCAGGGGCCCCTTGACCACAGAGGAGGGTGAGGATGGGGCCCAGGCCCCACTGACCAGCCCAGTCCCTGTCCTTACTACAGAATGGGGACACTGACAGGTGTCCAGGATTACCCGAGGACAGTGCCTGGCCTGGAGCTGGGCTCCATTCACTGACCTCTGGCCTGGATGCTCTGTGACCTCTGGCCTGGGCTGGACCCCCAGAGGCCATGAGGACAGTTTTAACCGTGGCCTGGTAGTTCCAAGCACCCCCACCATAACACGGGGCTGCTTGAAATCTGTTAGTCACGTTCTGGCCTCGGGGCCCATGAGGGTGTCTCCTGGTGGGGGTGGGAGCCACATCTCAGATCTGGACTGTAGGCTCCTCTGCTGGTGGGCTGACCTTGGCGGGGTTTCTGTCCCAGACAGTGTCACTGTGGGCCAACCACTACCGTATCGCAGTGACTCACACAGGGTCAGAAACCCCCTGGCGTGGTGGGGCTCAGCGCCCCCTGGATCTTGTCTGGCTGTGATGGAGGTGTGGGGGACCCTCCACACTGGACTCTTCTTCTGAACTCTGGGGGACTCCAGTGTGTGTGGCTCCTGCAAGCACCTTCAGCCAGGTCCAGTGTGGGGACGAGCCCCGTCGGTGGGTGGGCTCTGAGGCAAAGCCAGTGGTTCCCACCTGCCTTGCACCCGAAGAGGGTCCCTCCTGCTGGGTGTGGAGCTCTGCCGCCCCACCTCTGAGTCGCAGTCTCAGTTGGGTCCGGTGGCCTGGTGTCCTGCTAGGCTGTGTGGTGGCCAGTCAGTCAGTGCGAGGGCTGTGGGAGGGGGCACCTCGAGGGCAGAGGAGCAGGGGGCTCAAGGAGACGCCTCTGGGTTGGATATGAGCTGCTGTGGGAGTTGTTCCGCCCTGAGAGGGTCCCATGCGGTGTCTCCCCTGTTCCTCTGTGGAGCTCCCCCAGGCCCTGCTAGCAACACTGTCTCTACCTGCCCTGCCGTGCGGGCCGGCTCCTGGGCCAGGGGCCTAGGACTGGGGAGAGAGGCCAGCACCGTGGGGTTGGCGGGAGGAGGGCCGGGTTCATGGAGCTCTTGCAGGTTTGTTCAGCTCTAGGGCAGGTTTGGGGCCTTTGCCACCACCATCTCATCTCAGGCTCCCCCTGAGGTTCTGGTTGGTATTTGCTGGGCTGCCAGCCACGGTGGTAACCAACACTGGAGTATCTCACCTCGACACAGCCCCGTACCAAATCCTCTGCCTGCTCCCCGCCCCGCGGATGGAGTCCTGGCGCATCCATATCCGCGTGCAGGGAAAGAGGAGGAGCAGCCTGACTGTGGCCCAGGGGACAGGGGCTCAGGATGGGGGGCTGTCTGGAGAGGATGAGCCAGCTGACCGTCTCCCACATCCATGGCCCAGGCCTGTCCCTCTCGGCCTCTGGACAGGTTGTGGGCTGCCCTCCTGGGGAGGGAGGGAGGAGAGGGTCAGCTCTGGGCAGGAGGTACGGACCCACTGAGTGTACTTTCCTACCGGGGGAGCCGGCTTTGGACATCAGCGCGGAGGTGGGCGGGCTCCCCGCCTGCAGCATCCCTGGGTCTGCCTGGTGCTCTGCACAGCAGCCTTCCGTGAGGTCCAGCCTCCTACGACGGTGGCAGGATGGCAGGAATGAACGGGGCAGCAGGTTTTGAGCACAGGCTGTGTCACTGTGGGAGCTGTACCCAAGTACCCACAGTGACAGAGGCCCAGACAGTATGTCCCGCCCCAGGGCCCAGGGGAGGACACAGCCCACAGCTGCCCACAGTGTCTGACTGGGGCCATGGCCCCTCCAGCGTGACTTGGTGAGGCCAGCATCGTCCTGGGCAGCTGAGCTGCAGGCCTGGCTGGTAGATGGGCCTTAATCGAGGTGCCCGTGGGTCCCCTGAGGTCTTAACCTGGTGGGTGAGGCTCACCTGCAGGTTTGTCACCAGGAATGAGGAGTCTCCCTGAGTGGCCGCTGCACCTGGGCAGGCGAGGACTAGGGTCAGCTCAGGGCTCTGGGCTGTCCGCCTGGGCTCCCAGCTTCCTCCTTCGCGGGCTGTGTGGGCTGCTCCGTGCCTTAGTTTCCCCACTGTGGAGAAAGTGCTGATAGAGCCAATATCAGGTGGCTGATGGGAGGACCAGGAGCTCAGCCCGGGGGCTTCTGTGCCCACTGTCCCTGGGGGTGCAGGGCAGCCGCTGGGCCCGGGCTCCCTCCCATGTGAGGTGCTGACTCTGAGCTTCTGGCCCCTCAGCCTTTGCCTGTGGGTGCCCAGGCCTGTGCCCTCCTGGTTTCCTCTGACCTTGGCCCCAGCACTGCCCCTCTGACCATGCTGGACACTGCCTGTGCCCATAGCCTGTGATTTCAGTCTGGTCACTTAAAGCCAGCGGCCCTGGGGTCCCCTCTGGAGAACAGACTTCCAGCTCGAGGGGCCTAGACTGGGGTCAAGGGGCTGCCCGGGGGTGTGGCGATGCTGTGGCGTGCCGGTGGGCCCGGTTGCTGCTCTGGGTGGCATCACTGAGCTGTGGAATCATCTAAACCACTGCCTGAGGCCCCAGACATGACCTGGGCCTGTTGCCTGCAGCAGGGCCGGCGGGACAGGGATGGGCCAGTAGGACACACCAGGGTCCACCACGGCTGTGGAAGAGCCCGGGAGCTCCCCTGGGACCTGGACACGTGCCCTGTTGCTGAGGACCCATTGGAGGTTGGCCTTGGAGACTCAGCAGGGGCCACAGTCTGTAGCCCCTGTGGTGGGCTGGGAAGGGAGAGGCCATCTCAGGCTCCTGGGTGCACCACGCGTCACTGTGCTCCTCGTCTATGGACCCCGGGATGGGGGTATGACTGGGAGGAGCTTGGGCAGGCTGGATGCCAGGTATGAGTCTGAGAATACAGGAATGGGGGACAGTGACACCGTGGGACAGGTCTGCTGTGCTGGCTGAGATCAAGACTGCTGCCCCAGGGTGGACAGCGGCCTCAGGGGCCATGAGCTGCGGGAGCCTGAGGTGGACAGGCAGGGGCCTTGGGCTGGGCTGGGGGCCAGAGTTGTTGTCTAGTTTCTGCTCTGATGTCCTGGGTGTCGCGTCCGAGGGGTGTTGGATGGGGCGGGCCACCCCTGAGGGACCCTGTGAAGCTACAGTGGGGCTGGGCTGCCCCGAGGGATCTCCGGGACCACGACT
>NW_025796632.1:0-8085 GCF_021613505.1 Equus quagga | reverse complement strand
TCACTTTTATATAATTTCCAATTCTATATTGAATTTTTCATTTTTTTCTTAGCTCATTAAACATAGTAAGCATAGTTATTTTAAAATACCTGCCTGATAATTCTAAAATCTAAAGTTGCAAGATCTAACAGGTAGTCTTCACCACATTTGGCTATTGAGCACTTGAAGTCTGGGTAGCCCAAACTGAGATGTACTGTAGTGTAAAAGTCACACCAGATTTCAAAGATTTAGCATAAAAATGCCTCATTATTATTTTTTAATATTGATAACATGTTGAAATAATAACTGGGGTTAAATAAAAACTTGAGTCATATATACTGAGTTAAAGAAAAGTATTTAGAGATCCCATCAAGATGGTGGCATAGGCAGACCCTGAACTCACCTGCTCCCATGAACACAACCATGTTACAATTATTCTTGGAAAAATTACCCCAGAGAGAGAACAGAAAACCAGATAAAAAGAATCTCCACAACAAGGGACAATCCTGACTGAGGTGGAAGAGGCAGAAATTTCTTCTGGACAGAAAAAAAGCCACCTTTGTGAGCTGTGGAGCTTCACGATGGGCTGGGAGCAAACCTAAGGTGCTCAGCCTTCCCTTGAGGAGCAAGGGACCTGAGCAGGGGCATATTACTGCTATAAGCATCCTTCAGACACAGCACAGCTGAGACAAGTGCCATAGTATCTGCCTTTACTTGCTGTTAACTGCAATGGGGAATACTCCCAGAAAAGCTATAGGACATAAGCAGAATAACACAGCTCTTAAAGGGAACAGACACAAATTCACCCATCTCAGAAAGCAAACTAAAATCACCAGAAAGAAAAGTGTGCAGTCCTTTGGTGAAAAGAGGCTTACCTGGTAGCCTCTGGGTGCATCTCAGTGAGAGGTGAGACCTCTCCAGAGACTGAGACATTGGTGGCAGCCATTGTTGTGACATAGTACAGGTGTGGTGACACAGACGCTGGCAGACTCCATTGGAGTTCTTCTCCTGGTCTGTTAGCCCAGGGGTCTGCCACATCTACCAGAGCACAGATTTAATTCAGCTCAGCCAGGGCAGGGAGCCCACCCTAAGGACTGGCCCCACTCAACAGCAAGCCCTCAGGCTACTTGGCCTGCATTGACTGAGTGCCTCAATCCTCTGCAGGCAGGTGAGTGTGTCTGCCTCTGTGGGGCAGGGACTGCATGAGGAGCAGGTGGAGTGTGTGGGGCACTGGTGGAGTGTGTGGGAGCCTCTGTAGTAGGGTAACTGGGCATGCTCCAGGAGGTCAGGAAGTGTGAAAGGGCCAGGAGTATGTTGACGATGTGTGTGGACCTGTGGAGGGTGGGGCTTATCAGTGGCAGAAGACCTATGCTTCACAAACAGCCTGATAGGGGATCAGCCCTGCTTTCCAAAGACTGGAACAGTTGGGTGCTCCCATGCCTGGGGCCAGCCCCACTTAGCTGCAATCCTGAGAGGGCTGACAACAGCCTTGCAGGCCTGATGCCTACAGCAATTGTAAGTCTTTGAGCCTAGCAACCAGCCACACTGGGTGCCTACTCACTTAACAGAATAACTGCAACAGGAGTGTGCCATTAGACCTTGTAGCCAACTGTGCTGGGGCTCCTGGTACCCAATTTACAAACAGCTGGCTGGGGGGAAATGGCTAGATTCAGTGGGTACCTGCAATAAGAGCAACCCTACCACAGCAGGAGGACACGTGTATCCCACACTGGGGTCATTCCTGGAACATTTGGACTGGTGACAAAAGGGGAGCACACTGCTGGGCCTCAAAAGGCGTCTCTTACATAAGGCCACTTCTTCAAGATTAGCAGACGTAGCAGACTCACATAATACATAGGTATAAGTGCAGAGAAAGAGACAAAATGAGGAGGCAAAGGAATGTGTTCCAAGCAAAGGAACAGGACAAAACCCCAGAAAAAGAACTAAATGAAATGGAAATAAGAAATCTACCTGAACAAAGAGTTCAAACAAAAGTCATAAGGATGCTCACTGATCTTTGGAGAAGATTGAATGAACACAGTGAGAACATCAACAAAGAACTGGAAAATATAAAAAGGAACCAATCAGAAATGAAGAACACAGTACTGGAAATGAAAAGTTCACTAGAGGGACTCAATAGCAGATTAAATGGATCGTTGAGCTGGACCAAAGACTAGAGGAAATCACCCAAGCTGAACAGACAACAGAAAAAAGAATTTAAAAGAATGAGAATGGTCTAAGGAAACTCTGGGACTATATCAAGTGCACTACCATTGGTAATATAGGTGTCCCAGAAGGAGAAGAGAGAGACAAAGAGGCAGAGAAGCTATTTGAAGAAATAATAGCTGAAAAGTTTCCTAACCTAAGGAAGGAAACAGACATCCAAGTACAGGAAGCATAGAGAGCACCAAACAAGATAAACCCAAAGAGGCCCACACCAAGACACATTATAATTAAAATGTCCAAAATGAAAGATAAAGAGAGAATCCTAAAAGCTGCAAGAGAAAGGCAACAAGTGATACAAACAAAGGAAACTCCATAAGGCTATCAGCTGACTTCTCAGCTGAAATCCCACAAGCTAGAAGTGATTGGCACAATACATTTAAAATGCTGAAAAGAAAAAATCTACAGCCAAAAGTACTCTACCTGGCAAGGTTATCATTCAGAAAGGAAGGAGAGATAAAGAGCTTTGCAGACAAGCAAAAGTTAAAGGAATTTATCACCAAGAAACCAGTTCTACAAGAAATGCTAAAGGGACTTCTTTAAGTGGGAAAGAGAAGATCACAAATAGGAATAAGAAAATCATCAAAAAAAAAACCCCAGGCAATAAAATCACTGGCAAAGTCACAAATACAGTAAAGGTAGCAGATGAACCACCTATGAAGATAATATGGAAGTCAAAGGACAGAAGTACTAAAATTACCTATTTCAATGATAAGAGGGTAATGGGTAGACACACACAAAATGATTAGATTAGATATGATTTCAAAACATAAAAAGTGGGAGGAGGGGAGAAAAAGAGTAAAGCTTTTGAAAGAGGCTCATGTGGGGATGAAGAGGTAAACCACAGACTGCTGAGCCTGAGAGATTCTTGATTCTTGTTTGGTGGGTCTTGTGTTTGGGGGTTTTTCCGCACATCAAAGACACCTCAGGTGAGAAAGGAAGGCAGTGCATGGTCCATCTTTCTCATCACCAGGGACCCTGGCCCATGACTTTCCTAGGAGACGTGAGGGGAGTCCTCAGCAAGTGTGGCTCAGGGCCACTTGCACCATGTCTTCATTGAATCGCTTGTCATTCCCTGAGATAGCGTTTCCTGTGTTACAAATGAGGAAATGGATGGAATGAAAGATGAAGCAGCTAACATAGGGAAAGAAGCCAGAATTTCATCCAGATTCCTGATTCCTGCTTCTGTAATTGTGCTCTATAGTCTATATCCATCAACATTTCTTCAGGAGCCTATTCCACCCAACTTGGGGTCTGCTGTGGACCAGGTGTTTGCGTGGGGGTGAGTCAGGAGTAGCCCAGATTCCCACAGAGGCCTGTCCTCCTCCCACCAGGCCATCCTGCCAGGTCTCTACTGCCAGTCTTCTGCCTTCTCCTGTTCTCCCAGTCACTTGCCCACTTCCCCGAGCCTCATGGGTGGGGCTGCCGGACCCTTCCTTGTTGCCTCCTCCCGGGGATTCAACCCAGGCTCCTGTCCCCAGCCCTATGCATGGGAGTCTCTTCCCACACGCAGATCACCTGGGCCCACCAAGATCTTGCCCCACCCAAACCTGGGACCTGCCGAGCCCCTGTGTGTCTCTGATCTTCCACACCACCCAGCACAGGACCCTCCTGCATAGAGACCCTAGGGAATCAGGCCAGAACCTTCTCATCTCCTTTATACCTGGCATTTCACAGAATTTGCTGCTATCCCATGTCCCAGTCCTCAAGTGCACACAAGCCCTGTGCTCTGGCACGGGCCTCCTCCACATTCCCACAGCCTTAGACGCTGGAACTTATGCTCCCTTGGAGCTCATCCTCTCGACATGGAGAACATGTGCAGTAGGAGGCCTTAGTGTATTTTCCTCATTGGAAGGCAAAAAGGCTCATGGATGGGGGAGAGTTGGACTCAGGATCTCCCCAGTCCTCACAGGAGGCAAAGACCCTCCCAGCAGGCAGGGCCCACTAGACCCCAAACTCCCTCTCATTTCTGTTCACAATATCTGCTATCCTCACAAGGTCCAAGATGAGGATGCATTGGGGCTTCACTGTTGGAGATGGGCAGCATTCATAGCAATGAACTGAGTGGAGGTGCAATTAGACTCATAGATTCAGGTATGCTTTCGCCACGGATGGTTGTGCTGTAAAGTGGGCCCCACACACGAGGAAAGCCCTCTCTCAGCTCTTGTTCCTCAAGGGAAGTCATTGATCCCAGAGCATGTCCTAGGATCTGTAGCAAAAGTGATACGGGGACAAATTGTATTCCCAATGCCCACGTGAATGTGGAGCACATGAGTATACAAATCCCTCTCACCAAGTGTGATATGCTTACTGTGGCCTCAGGTGTGAGGACACAGAGGAGGGCAGAGAAGATGATTCATTATCTTGGGGATGTGTGATGGGAAATTTTGTCTGTCAATTTGGAGAACGATTTGGATGAGATGAACATTTAAATTGGTGAACTTGGAGTAAAGGAGATTGTCCTCCACGATGTCAGTAGGTCTTGTCAAATCTGTTGAAGGCCTGGAAGGGACAATATGACTGACGTCCCCTAAGAAGAGGGAATGCCCCATCAGACTGCCTTCAGACTTCATCTGCAGCATTGGCTCCACTGGGCTCCAGGGAGCCAGTCTACACGGCAGATTGTGGACTCGATGGTCTCCGTTATCACATGAGCCCATTCCTTCTCATCAGTCTCTCTCTCTCCACATCAATCCGGTCCTGGGTCTCTGGAGAACTGTGACTAAAACAGCAGGGTAAGGAAGACTTAACGGGAGATGATATTTGTGCTCAGCTCTGAAGTTCCACACGGTCGTGACCAGTGGCAACCAGACTACCTGACAGAGGATAGGCCAGCACAGAAAGCCTGCAAGCACGACGGTGAGGACTGGCTGGTGGGCCAGAGTGGCTGGTGCTTAGGGTATTGGAGAGGAAGAGATTTCAGCAGGTGAAATGCGACTAAGAGGATATGTGGGAAAGCCCTCAGCAGTCACGAGTTTCAAGCAGAAAAGTCACTGGGAACACACTCACAAACACAGACAGACACACACACACACACACAAACACTGTACAGGATGGATCTAAGCTCAGAAGAGCTGCTAAACCCTTTTCTCTGAGTCAGTTCCCTGCCAACTAGCACATCCAAGTGAGGGTCAGGATCTGTAACAGCGAATTTGCACACCCCCATTCCTGGTCTGAGCTGCTTTCATCTCTAGAAGGGCCTCTGCTGACCATGCTGATGAGGTGGAGGAGAGAGAAGCTGAGGAAGGCTGGAGCACAGTGGGTGAGAAGGGAACATCGGGGTAGGACCCGCCTCTAGACAAGGAGCGGGATGTCTACTGTATTTCTTGAGGCATTTACCTTCTTCCATCACATTCTGATAACTAAGTTTTTCTTACATTCCCATTTTCAGGAACAATAGAAACTTTTTTTTTTTTTAGGAAGACTGGCGCTGAGCTAACATCTGCCGCCAATCCTCCTCTTTTTGCTGAGGGTGACTGACCCAGAGTTAATATCCATACCCATCTTCCTCTATTTTATATGTGGGATGCCTGCCACAGTATGGCTTGACAAGTCATGTGTAGGTCTGCACCCGGGACCTGAATCAGTGAATCCCAGGTGGCCAAAGCGGAACGTGTGAACTTTGCTGTGCCATGGGGCTGGCCTCCAACTAAAACTTTTGATACAACCCTAAAGTGATACAGAAGTTGTGAGTACTGTGCAGAGCACATCTCTTGCTGAACCATATAACAATGAGCTGTCACATTGATGTCCCCCACTTTTCGTGATGTCCTCTGATGCCATATACTTAGTCCGTATTTCCCAAGCAGGCCACTCCCCTACATCACAACAACATAATCACCACAAGTTTCAACATTGTCATAATAATCTTCTTTCAAGTCAAAGGAACTGACGGACTGAGGTATTTTTCATGTCCTTTATCAGCTGAAGATGTGGGTTAAGGTATTTTATTTGCCCCTTTTGTTGACCTGGGTAATTTTTAAATGTATGTGGAAAGATTTGGATTCATGCGAACACTGCTATCGTTTGTCAACCAGAAGTTTTCAAATATATATTGGAAAGGTTTAAAAGTTCTGTATCTGTCATGTAGTGGTTTTATTTTTAAGAGAATTTCAGATAATCTGCTCTGAAATAGAAATAGAAATCTTTTAGCCATTTTAAAAAATGTATCCTGCTTCAGTTGGATATCTTAATGCTAGTTTTTGCTAAGTCACGCAGCACTGCAATGAACAATATCTCCACACGCTCTGGGGTCCACGTTTGCCAGCCTGGAATTAACACCGGGATGGCCGTGTCATAGGAAGAACACATCGTCCACTGTGGGGATCTGGTAAAATACATGTCAAAGGAGTGACTCCATTTATACTCCTACTAACAGTGTAGGAGAACTCCTGCTATTCCATTTCCTGTCCGCGACTTGATGTATTTCACAGTGTGTCCATTCACTGGGTATATAAGGGTACCCAGTGTTCTTCTGTGTGATCTTGATGATTTGGGACATGTTCCACCTTCTCACAGGCTTATTCACCATCTCTGAGCTTCTCAAAACATTTGTTCAAATGTTAGGAGAATCGGACTTTTCCTTATGGATTTGTAAGAGGTCACTACGTATTCTGGATACTGATCCTGTGTCTGAGGGGAAAGAAAACAACTCTTAGAAGTAGAGCTGCTTCTGCTGTGAAGACGGACTTCTCACTGAAGGAGGCGAGCCAGGGTGGAGGGATCATAGGACAGTCACTGCTGGGGTGGGGGATCTGGGCTGAAATCAGGAAGATCCTCCTTCCTTAAGTCCCAGAATATTTGTTTCTACCGGGGCATCAGGATAGAGCTGGAGACCGACAGCTGGACTGCTTGTTCATTTCAGAGGGATCCTTCAATTCTCTGTTGCCACAAAATCTAGCAGAATCACCAGCTGTAAGCGCCCTGCAATGTGGAGGAATAGCGATGCCATGAAATCTCTACTGGGTGATAAAAGAAAATTCAAAAATAAGTAAGTATTTTAGATTATAGAGATATTTAATTAAATGTAATTGAAGGGTAGTAAGTTACTAAAGGCAAAAATCATAAACAAAACATTGTTCCATTGAAAAGACAAGGAGGTTTTCAGAACAGAGAAAGAATCCCTGAGGTTCTGCAGTCTGACACGATAATTTTCTGACAATATCATTTACAAGAACAGGGTCACGATGCAGACAAGATGGAAACTGTTCTCCTTCATATTCCTCATATTTCTTGTTCAAGTAGTTCAGGTTGAAATGCAGGAATCCCACCACTGAGCACCAAGAAGAAGGGGCACTATATGTTAACAAAAGGCACTGAATAGGAGAACCGCCCAATGCAGTAAGGGACCTGAGATGTCGCATGGATTGTCTCGTCGTGATCTCATGGTGTCTCTAGATTTGTAAGGTCTGAGCTCCTGGTGGTCTTGAAATGAACAGCAGGTGATCCAAAGGCAGCCAAACAAAAGGCAGAGTCGTGACACGGACCACACACCCAGGACCTCCTCGGGAGCATCGTCAGCCTTCAGAAAAGAAACAGTGTTGGTCGAAGTGGCTGAGGAAATCCTGGGTCAGGTCTCCAGGGTCAGCTTCCCCCTCACTCCTCATCTTGAGTACAGCCCTCACTGAGGGTCGTGTATTTCTCCCCACCTGTCACCTGCTCCCTGGTTCCACCAGCTTGTCCCAATCTCCCCCACCCTTTCCCACACCACAGGCAGCCCCAGGCTCTGCTACCAAATGTTTACACTCACGACTAGATCAAGTAATGAATCACCTGCTCCCTTTACTCAGGTCCTGATTCTCCCTCTGATGGGAGGGCCTAAAGGACCTGGTGGGAGCTCTGATGGAAGAGAAGGGCCTGCATCCTGACACCTGTGGCCTTGGG
>NW_025796631.1:0-8085 GCF_021613505.1 Equus quagga | reverse complement strand
CCCAAGGCCACAGGTGTCAGGATGCAGGCCCTTCTCTTCCATCAGAGCTCCCACCAGGTCCTTTAGGCCCTCCCATCAGAGGGAGAATCAGGACCTGAGTAAAGGGAGCAGGTGATTCATTACTTGATCTAGTCGTGAGTGTAAACATTTGGTAGCAGAGCCTGGGGCTGCCTGTGGTGTGGGAAAGGGTGGGGGAGATTGGGACAAGCTGGTGGAACCAGGGAGCAGGTGACAGGTGGGGAGAAATACACGACCCTCAGTGAGGGCTGTACTCAAGATGAGGAGTGAGGGGGAAGCTGACCCTGGAGACCTGACCCAGGATTTCCTCAGCCACTTCGACCAACACTGTTTCTTTTCTGAAGGCTGACGATGCTCCCGAGGAGGTCCTGGGTGTGTGGTCCGTGTCACGACTCTGCCTTTTGTTTGGCTGCCTTTGGATCACCTGCTGTTCATTTCAAGACCACCAGGAGCTCAGACCTTACAAATCTAGAGACACCATGAGATCACGACGAGACAATCCATGCGACATCTCAGGTCCCTTACTGCATTGGGCGGTTCTCCTATTCAGTGCCTTTTGTTAACATATAGTGCCCCTTCTTCTTGGTGCTCAGTGGTGGGATTCCTGCATTTCAACCTGAACTACTTGAACAAGAAATATGAGGAATATGAAGGAGAACAGTTTCCATCTTGTCTGCATCGTGACCCTGTTCTTGTAAATGATATTGTCAGAAAATTATCGTGTCAGACTGCAGAACCTCAGGGATTCTTTCTCTGTTCTGAAAACCTCCTTGTCTTTTCAATGGAACAATGTTTTGTTTATGATTTTTGCCTTTAGTAACTTACTACCCTTCAATTACATTTAATTAAATATCTCTATAATCTAAAATACTTACTTATTTTTGAATTTTCTTTTATCACCCAGTAGAGATTTCATGGCATCGCTATTCCTCCACATTGCAGGGCGCTTACAGCTGGTGATTCTGCTAGATTTTGTGGCAACAGAGAATTGAAGGATCCCTCTGAAATGAACAAGCAGTCCAGCTGTCGGTCTCCAGCTCTATCCTGATGCCCCGGTAGAAACAAATATTCTGGGACTTAAGGAAGGAGGATCTTCCTGATTTCAGCCCAGATCCCCCACCCCAGCAGTGACTGTCCTATGATCCCTCCACCCTGGCTCGCCTCCTTCAGTGAGAAGTCCGTCTTCACAGCAGAAGCAGCTCTACTTCTAAGAGTTGTTTTCTTTCCCCTCAGACACAGGATCAGTATCCAGAATACGTAGTGACCTCTTACAAATCCATAAGGAAAAGTCCGATTCTCCTAACATTTGAACAAATGTTTTGAGAAGCTCAGAGATGGTGAATAAGCCTGTGAGAAGGTGGAACATGTCCCAAATCATCAAGATCACACAGAAGAACACTGGGTACCCTTATATACCCAGTGAATGGACACACTGTGAAATACATCAAGTCGCGGACAGGAAATGGAATAGCAGGAGTTCTCCTACACTGTTAGTAGGAGTATAAATGGAGTCACTCCTTTGACATGTATTTTACCAGATCCCCACAGTGGACGATGTGTTCTTCCTATGACACGGCCATCCCGGTGTTAATTCCAGGCTGGCAAACGTGGACCCCAGAGCGTGTGGAGATATTGTTCATTGCAGTGCTGCGTGACTTAGCAAAAACTAGCATTAAGATATCCAACTGAAGCAGGATACATTTTTTAAAATGGCTAAAAGATTTCTATTTCTATTTCAGAGCAGATTATCTGAAATTCTCTTAAAAATAAAACCACTACATGACAGATACAGAACTTTTAAACCTTTCCAATATATATTTGAAAACTTCTGGTTGACAAACGATAGCAGTGTTCGCATGAATCCAAATCTTTCCACATACATTTAAAAATTACCCAGGTCAACAAAAGGGGCAAATAAAATACCTTAACCCACATCTTCAGCTGATAAAGGACATGAAAAATACCTCAGTCCGTCAGTTCCTTTGACTTGAAAGAAGATTATTATGACAATGTTGAAACTTGTGGTGATTATGTTGTTGTGATGTAGGGGAGTGGCCTGCTTGGGAAATACGGACTAAGTATATGGCATCAGAGGACATCACGAAAAGTGGGGGACATCAATGTGACAGCTCATTGTTATATGGTTCAGCAAGAGATGTGCTCTGCACAGTACTCACAACTTCTGTATCACTTTAGGGTTGTATCAAAAGTTTTAGTTGGAGGCCAGCCCCATGGCACAGCAAAGTTCACACGTTCCGCTTTGGCCACCTGGGATTCACTGATTCAGGTCCCGGGTGCAGACCTACACATGACTTGTCAAGCCATACTGTGGCAGGCATCCCACATATAAAATAGAGGAAGATGGGTATGGATATTAACTCTGGGTCAGTCACCCTCAGCAAAAAGAGGAGGATTGGCGGCAGATGTTAGCTCAGCGCCAGTCTTCCTAAAAAAAAAAAAAGTTTCTATTGTTCCTGAAAATGGGAATGTAAGAAAAACTTAGTTATCAGAATGTGATGGAAGAAGGTAAATGCCTCAAGAAATACAGTAGACATCCCGCTCCTTGTCTAGAGGCGGGTCCTACCCCGATGTTCCCTTCTCACCCACTGTGCTCCAGCCTTCCTCAGCTTCTCTCTCCTCCACCTCATCAGCATGGTCAGCAGAGGCCCTTCTAGAGATGAAAGCAGCTCAGACCAGGAATGGGGGTGTGCAAATTCGCTGTTACAGATCCTGACCCTCACTTGGATGTGCTAGTTGGCAGGGAACTGACTCAGAGAAAAGGGTTTAGCAGCTCTTCTGAGCTTAGATCCATCCTGTACAGTGTTTGTGTGTGTGTGTGTGTGTCTGTCTGTGTTTGTGAGTGTGTTCCCAGTGACTTTTCTGCTTGAAACTCGTGACTGCTGAGGGCTTTCCCACATATCCTCTTAGTCGCATTTCACCTGCTGAAATCTCTTCCTCTCCAATACCCTAAGCACCAGCCACTCTGGCCCACCAGCCAGTCCTCACCGTCGTGCTTGCAGGCTTTCTGTGCTGGCCTATCCTCTGTCAGGTAGTCTGGTTGCCACTGGTCACGACCGTGTGGAACTTCAGAGCTGAGCACAAATATCATCTCCCGTTAAGTCTTCCTTACCCTGCTGTTTTAGTCACAGTTCTCCAGAGACCCAGGACCGGATTGATGTGGAGAGAGAGAGACTGATGAGAAGGAATGGGCTCATGTGATAACGGAGACCATCGAGTCCACAATCTGCCGTGTAGACTGGCTCCCTGGAGCCCAGTGGAGCCAATGCTGCAGATGAAGTCTGAAGGCAGTCTGATGGGGCATTCCCTCTTCTTAGGGGACGTCAGTCATATTGTCCCTTCCAGGCCTTCAACAGATTTGACAAGACCTACTGACATCGTGGAGGACAATCTCCTTTACTCCAAGTTCACCAATTTAAATGTTCATCTCATCCAAATCGTTCTCCAAATTGACAGACAAAATTTCCCATCACACATCCCCAAGATAATGAATCATCTTCTCTGCCCTCCTCTGTGTCCTCACACCTGAGGCCACAGTAAGCATATCACACTTGGTGAGAGGGATTTGTATACTCATGTGCTCCACATTCACGTGGGCATTGGGAATACAATTTGTCCCCGTATCACTTTTGCTACAGATCCTAGGACATGCTCTGGGATCAATGACTTCCCTTGAGGAACAAGAGCTGAGAGAGGGCTTTCCTCGTGTGTGGGGCCCACTTTACAGCACAACCATCCGTGGCGAAAGCATACCTGAATCTATGAGTCTAATTGCACCTCCACTCAGTTCATTGCTATGAATGCTGCCCATCTCCAACAGTGAAGCCCCAATGCATCCTCATCTTGGACCTTGTGAGGATAGCAGATATTGTGAACAGAAATGAGAGGGAGTTTGGGGTCTAGTGGGCCCTGCCTGCTGGGAGGGTCTTTGCCTCCTGTGAGGACTGGGGAGATCCTGAGTCCAACTCTCCCCCATCCATGAGCCTTTTTGCCTTCCAATGAGGAAAATACACTAAGGCCTCCTACTGCACATGTTCTCCATGTCGAGAGGATGAGCTCCAAGGGAGCATAAGTTCCAGCGTCTAAGGCTGTGGGAATGTGGAGGAGGCCCGTGCCAGAGCACAGGGCTTGTGTGCACTTGAGGACTGGGACATGGGATAGCAGCAAATTCTGTGAAATGCCAGGTATAAAGGAGATGAGAAGGTTCTGGCCTGATTCCCTAGGGTCTCTATGCAGGAGGGTCCTGTGCTGGGTGGTGTGGAAGATCAGAGACACACAGGGGCTCGGCAGGTCCCAGGTTTGGGTGGGGCAAGATCTTGGTGGGCCCAGGTGATCTGCGTGTGGGAAGAGACTCCCATGCATAGGGCTGGGGACAGGAGCCTGGGTTGAATCCCCGGGAGGAGGCAACAAGGAAGGGTCCGGCAGCCCCACCCATGAGGCTCGGGGAAGTGGGCAAGTGACTGGGAGAACAGGAGAAGGCAGAAGACTGGCAGTAGAGACCTGGCAGGATGGCCTGGTGGGAGGAGGACAGGCCTCTGTGGGAATCTGGGCTACTCCTGACTCACCCCCACGCAAACACCTGGTCCACAGCAGACCCCAAGTTGGGTGGAATAGGCTCCTGAAGAAATGTTGATGGATATAGACTATAGAGCACAATTACAGAAGCAGGAATCAGGAATCTGGATGAAATTCTGGCTTCTTTCCCTATGTTAGCTGCTTCATCTTTCATTCCATCCATTTCCTCATTTGTAACACAGGAAACGCTATCTCAGGGAATGACAAGCGATTCAATGAAGACATGGTGCAAGTGGCCCTGAGCCACACTTGCTGAGGACTCCCCTCACGTCTCCTAGGAAAGTCATGGGCCAGGGTCCCTGGTGATGAGAAAGATGGACCATGCACTGCCTTCCTTTCTCACCTGAGGTGTCTTTGATGTGCGGAAAAACCCCCAAACACAAGACCCACCAAACAAGAATCAAGAATCTCTCAGGCTCAGCAGTCTGTGGTTTACCTCTTCATCCCCACATGAGCCTCTTTCAAAAGCTTTACTCTTTTTCTCCCCTCCTCCCACTTTTTATGTTTTGAAATCATATCTAATCTAATCATTTTGTGTGTGTCTACCCATTACCCTCTTATCATTGAAATAGGTAATTTTAGTACTTCTGTCCTTTGACTTCCATATTATCTTCATAGGTGGTTCATCTGCTACCTTTACTGTATTTGTGACTTTGCCAGTGATTTTATTGCCTGGGGTTTTTTTTTTGATGATTTTCTTATTCCTATTTGTGATCTTCTCTTTCCCACTTAAAGAAGTCCCTTTAGCATTTCTTGTAGAACTGGTTTCTTGGTGATAAATTCCTTTAACTTTTGCTTGTCTGCAAAGCTCTTTATCTCTCCTTCCTTTCTGAATGATAACCTTGCCAGGTAGAGTACTTTTGGCTGTAGATTTTTTCTTTTCAGCATTTTAAATGTATTGTGCCAATCACTTCTAGCTTGTGGGATTTCAGCTGAGAAGTCAGCTGATAGCCTTATGGAGTTTCCTTTGTTTGTATCACTTGTTGCCTTTCTCTTGCAGCTTTTAGGATTCTCTCTTTATCTTTCATTTTGGACATTTTAATTATAATGTGTCTTGGTGTGGGCCTCTTTGGGTTTATCTTGTTTGGTGCTCTCTATGCTTCCTGTACTTGGATGTCTGTTTCCTTCCTTAGGTTAGGAAACTTTTCAGCTATTATTTCTTCAAATAGCTTCTCTGCCTCTTTGTCTCTCTCTTCTCCTTCTGGGACACCTATATTACCAATGGTAGTGCACTTGATATAGTCCCAGAGTTTCCTTAGACCATTCTCATTCTTTTAAATTCTTTTTTCTGTTGTCTGTTCAGCTTGGGTGATTTCCTCTAGTCTTTGGTCCAGCTCAACGATCCATTTAATCTGCTATTGAGTCCCTCTAGTGAACTTTTCATTTCCAGTACTGTGTTCTTCATTTCTGATTGGTTCCTTTTTATATTTTCCAGTTCTTTGTTGATGTTCTCACTGTGTTCATTCAATCTTCTCCAAAGATCAGTGAGCATCCTTATGACTTTTGTTTGAACTCTTTGTTCAGGTAGATTTCTTATTTCCATTTCATTTAGTTCTTTTTCTGGGGTTTTGTCCTGTTCCTTTGCTTGGAACACATTCCTTTGCCTCCTCATTTTGTCTCTTTCTCTGCACTTATACCTATGTATTATGTGAGTCTGCTACGTCTGCTAATCTTGAAGAAGTGGCCTTATGTAAGAGACGCCTTTTGAGGCCCAGCAGTGTGCTCCCCTTTTGTCACCAGTCCAAATGTTCCAGGAATGACCCCAGTGTGGGATACACGTGTCCTCCTGCTGTGGTAGGGTTGCTCTTATTGCAGGTACCCACTGAATCTAGCCATTTCCCCCCAGCCAGCTGTTTGTAAATTGGGTACCAGGAGCCCCAGCACAGTTGGCTACAAGGTCTAATGGCACACTCCTGTTGCAGTTATTCTGTTAAGTGAGTAGGCACCCAGTGTGGCTGGTTGCTAGGCTCAAAGACTTACAATTGCTGTAGGCATCAGGCCTGCAAGGCTGTTGTCAGCCCTCTCAGGATTGCAGCTAAGTGGGGCTGGCCCCAGGCATGGGAGCACCCAACTGTTCCAGTCTTTGGAAAGCAGGGCTGATCCCCTATCAGGCTGTTTGTGAAGCATAGGTCTTCTGCCACTGATAAGCCCCACCCTCCACAGGTCCACACACATCGTCAACATACTCCTGGCCCTTTCACACTTCCTGACCTCCTGGAGCATGCCCAGTTACCCTACTACAGAGGCTCCCACACACTCCACCAGTGCCCCACACACTCCACCTGCTCCTCATGCAGTCCCTGCCCCACAGAGGCAGACACACTCACCTGCCTGCAGAGGATTGAGGCACTCAGTCAATGCAGGCCAAGTAGCCTGAGGGCTTGCTGTTGAGTGGGGCCAGTCCTTAGGGTGGGCTCCCTGCCCTGGCTGAGCTGAATTAAATCTGTGCTCTGGTAGATGTGGCAGACCCCTGGGCTAACAGACCAGGAGAAGAACTCCAATGGAGTCTGCCAGCGTCTGTGTCACCACACCTGTACTATGTCACAACAATGGCTGCCACCAATGTCTCAGTCTCTGGAGAGGTCTCACCTCTCACTGAGATGCACCCAGAGGCTACCAGGTAAGCCTCTTTTCACCAAAGGACTGCACACTTTTCTTTCTGGTGATTTTAGTTTGCTTTCTGAGATGGGTGAATTTGTGTCTGTTCCCTTTAAGAGCTGTGTTATTCTGCTTATGTCCTATAGCTTTTCTGGGAGTATTCCCCATTGCAGTTAACAGCAAGTAAAGGCAGATACTATGGCACTTGTCTCAGCTGTGCTGTGTCTGAAGGATGCTTATAGCAGTAATATGCCCCTGCTCAGGTCCCTTGCTCCTCAAGGGAAGGCTGAGCACCTTAGGTTTGCTCCCAGCCCATCGTGAAGCTCCACAGCTCACAAAGGTGGCTTTTTTTCTGTCCAGAAGAAATTTCTGCCTCTTCCACCTCAGTCAGGATTGTCCCTTGTTGTGGAGATTCTTTTTATCTGGTTTTCTGTTCTCTCTCTGGGGTAATTTTTCCAAGAATAATTGTAACATGGTTGTGTTCATGGGAGCAGGTGAGTTCAGGGTCTGCCTATGCCACCATCTTGATGGGATCTCTAAATACTTTTCTTTAACTCAGTATATATGACTCAAGTTTTTATTTAACCCCAGTTATTATTTCAACATGTTATCAATATTAAAAAATAATAATGAGGCATTTTTATGCTAAATCTTTGAAATCTGGTGTGACTTTTACACTACAGTACATCTCAGTTTGGGCTACCCAGACTTCAAGTGCTCAATAGCCAAATGTGGTGAAGACTACCTGTTAGATCTTGCAACTTTAGATTTTAGAATTATCAGGCAGGTATTTTAAAATAACTATGCTTACTATGTTTAATGAGCTAAGAAAAAAATGAAAAATTCAATATAGAATTGGAAATTATATAAAAGTGA
>NW_025796630.1:0-5930 GCF_021613505.1 Equus quagga | reverse complement strand
CTCTGATGGAAGAGAAGGGCCTGCATCCTGACACCTGTGGCCTTGGGGAGGGCTGCAGGCAAACTTCCTTCTTTTCCTCCTCTCCCAGCCTCTTAGCTGGCAGCATACAGAGCTCTCGGTGTGATGGTCCCTGTCCCCCACCCCATCCATCCCTGGGCCAGCTCTGCTGTGAGCATCAACAGCAGCTCAGTCCCACCTATCCCCTGAGTCACCTCTGCTCCAGGGAGGGGTCACAGAGTGACTCAGGATCTGGGGTCTGCAGGAGCCTGACTGCCAAGTGATGCAACAGGCTGAGTCACAATTCCCCTTGTTCCATGGAGAACTGGCCGCCTCCCGATCTCCTCCTACACAGGCTCTACTGTTCTCCTTCTGCCTGACCTGCTGGGAGCCAAGGCACCCTCTGTGGGCACGCAGCCCTGCACTCCAGCCTGTTGAGTTGAGGCTGCAAGGCCTTCCCAGCCCTCCTCCTGGGCTTAGACCCAGGCCCCTCTGCTCTTAGTCCCCTGGATGAGTCCTCTTCCCCTTGACACATACTGTGGAGCCACCATGCAGCTCTTACTCAAATGTGAGTCCTGCCTCTGAATTGTGTGCCTGCTGTCCCCACAGCTCCTCCCACTGGGCCCAAATAGACTCTCCCAAACAGGGAATCTGGTCTGAGTCAGGCCTGACTTTGCTAAACCCCTTTAGCATCAACAGGCCCTAAGCCTTGGGGTGGGCCCCTCTCCTTTCCTGCTGGCTTTGCCATTGAGGAGACACCAGAACTCAGGGCTGAGCTTGTCCAGGGTGCTGCTATCAAGCTATATGAGTTCTTATTCTCCCAGTCTCATTCCCACGATGAGCAAGTTCAGTGAGGGGCAGGGGTTGGGCTGGGAATTCTCCTTTCCCTTCCTCACTCCAGGTAATGTGCCCCTACCTCCCCTCTCAATCTGCTCTCAGTACCTGTTAGTATGAAGGACTCAGCCTAGGAGGCCAAGGAGAAGAGAGCTGGTGAGCACGGTCACCAGGAGGATCCAGGCAATGGGAGTGATGGCCATGGCCCTGGATTGGGCTGTAGCTGGGGCCATGGTTGGTGAGGCTGAAATGGAAAAGGAAGAGTGACAGCCCTTGTCCAGACCCCACGTCTCCTCTGAGGAGACTCCTCCTCAGCTCCTGCTGCCCCAGATGATCCTACAATGCAGACATTTTCCAGCCCTTTACTTGTGGCAGCTGCTGTGACAGGCCCTGAGGTAGGCAGGGAGAGGAGATGGGCCCTGTCCCCAAGGGGCTCACCCAGATAATGGGGGAAGCAAGGGTTACAATGTAACCAATCGCTGCTTCTGTGACAGAGGAGGTGACACCTGAGGGCGGTGGGAGAGTCGTGCTCTCAGGAACTGACATTTGCAGTGGGATTGAAGGATTTCCAGAAATAGAACAGGTGAGATGAAAAAGAACAGTGAGGATAAGAAGAGGGAACAGTAAGAAGAAAAGGTCTGGACACAGAAGGATGCCCTCATGTTTGGGATCAGCCAGAAATCCACGGTGAGTGGACGAGAGACATGTGCAGTGAGGAAGAGACGCCAGGAGTGAGAAGGGAAAGAAAGGGCGGTAGAGCCGACCTATGGCCCTTATTCTCCCAGGAAGAACTCGCTGTGGAGGGATCACCCTTTCACACACACACACACACACACACAAAGGTGAGCTGTGTTGCTCTTGTCTCCAGAGAGCTGCCCCTTCCTCCTCCTCTTCTCAGGTACCTGTTTTCTCCAGCATTTTCTCCCAGTGCACCAGGAAACTTTCAAGCCAGCTCCTGCAGTCGCCCGTGGAGATCTTCCTGAAGAACTCAGTCACTTCCCTGTCACTCTCCCACTTCTCTTTCATCTGTCTGCCTCTAGGGTGAAGCACCTTCCAGGTTCTGTTCTCCGAGTCAAAGAGGAGGAAAGTCTGTCCTTGGGAGCCGAACTGCCAGGATGCATGCGTGTGTCCATTGGCTTCACACTGACACAGCATCCTGCCCTGCAGCGGGAGAGGGTCTGCCCCCCACCGTGGGAAAGAGGTCAGCCTCTGTTCTGGACAATCCTTTGTCCCCGGCCACCCCAGTGTCCACCCCTCTGGGCCCCTTTGTATCTATCCCATTGTCTCCTCCAAGGCCTGCCCTTTCTGCCGAGCTACATGGGAATGACCAACATGCTCTTTTTTTTTTTTACATGAGTACAATCAACGCACTTAACCCCACAACCTGCTCTCCCCTGCACTTGGACTTTCTCACTTACCCCTGTCCGTGTATTTCTCTCGTTTAACGTCCAGCAGTTGCTGTCTGAGCAAGTTCCCCACGTCTCTCAGCGTTTCCATCTGTTCTTGCCAGGCCCTCGTGCCATTCACCTCCTCTCCCAGGAGACTCAAGGATTTGACCTCCTGGCTGCCACAGTCATAGGAAAGAAAAGTCTTTTCATTGACCTGGCCTTGAGCCTCACACCAGGATTGTCCAGGGCTGGCCTTAGGGAGGATAGTGAAGTCATAGCAAAGAGAGTGAGCATCTGTGAAAGGAAAACGCAAGTGAGCGCTGGTGTGGGGAGAAAAAGACCTCTAGGCACCCCCATGGCTCCCATCTCTGCCACAGCCAGAGCGTCTGAAGGGCTGGGCTGAGGAGCAAACCCCGCCCCCGCCCGGCCCCGCCCCTTCAGCAGCTTTAGGCTCGTGCCCATTGGTTGCTGGAGGAGGAGGAGGAGTCTGTCGGGCAGGAACCACGCCCCCGCCTCCCGTCCCTCCTACTCTACGTTCTGGGGGCCAGGAGTGGGGGCTTTTGCTGGTCTGTGTCCTGAGGAGAGGGGATAAGGGGTCAGTTGGTAGAGAGGTGATTGGGGGCAGTTCCCATTTGGGAGGTGTTGGAGGCCCTGAGGTGCATGGGGACGGGGTGAGGAGGGCAGTGAAAGGCTGTGAGCTGGGGCTGGGAAGCAGGGACTCCGGAGGGACAGTGGCTGGGGCTACACGTGCTGTGAGCTGCTGGCCAAGCGCGCTGGGAACCTCCCAGGGGACAGCGGTGGGGAGGATGGAGGGTCTGTGGGGACAGTGGTGTGAGCAGAGGAGGGCAGGCTGCTTCTGGGGTTATGACCCTGCGGGAACACCCCTGTCCTGACCACGCCCCCGGATGTCAAGAGCCCAGGCTCCCACTTCTGGAGGGGCGGGCGGGATGGGCCCTGGGGGCTTCAGCAGCCTTTCCCGCCACGCCCTCCCCCTCCCTTTCTCCTGCGTTTCTTATTCTCCAAATTCTCTCCTTTCTCCGCTCTCCCCTTTCGCACAGGCGACAACCACCGAGAGGACGAGAGCCCGCGATAAATACTCAAGGGGAGACGGCAGCGCCCGTGGGCCCCCGCGTCCCTTCCCCGTCCTAATCCATCTCCCACCACACTTCCCCGCAGCTTCATCCCGAACTCACGTGCCGCCCGGGGACAGTCCCGCTGCGGGAGCAGGAGCAGGAGCAGGAGGCCCGGAGTGAACTTGATGCCCGCAGTCCACCCCATTACTACCTGCAGCGGGGACGGGGACCCAGCTGCGCGCAGAGCCCGGTAGACTGTCAGGCAACCTGAGTACCTTCTGGCCCGTGAGCAGCGGACCGACCGGACTTTATCTCGGGAGCTCTCAAGGCCCGCCCTCACTGGCCACAGCGCAACGGCGCAAAGGCTCATCGCCGGTGTCGCCTCGCCCCGCCCTGGCCCGCGGCGCTCCTCCCTCCCACGCGGCGCTCCTCCCTCCCCCGCATACCCTGGGCGGGCTCCTTCTCGCCTGGCTGGCTCTGCGCTGCGCTGCCCAACACGAACCGGAACCCGGGGTTTCCTGGGCGCCGCTCACCACGCCCCTGGCCCGGCGCCACCTAGTCCCTCCTCGCCTGGTCTGGATCTGGTGATGCTCCTGTAACTCAAATTATCTCCTCCTGTAACTCAAATTAGGCCCCTCCTGCCCCTCAGCCCTTCTTGCCTGCACCCATCCTCCTGGCCCTCCTGTCTCTATTCCACATTCACAGTCATTGCTGATCTTCTTAAACCACGCAAGATTTTCCTTCTCGAGAACACTCCGGTTTTAGAAAAAGGGGCTGAACACAGCCCTTAGCTGTCCTGTCATCGACGGTACGTTTTCTAGTAGTTTTGATCCCAGTGGAGCCCAAGACCTTTTGGTAAACAAAATAACTCCTCTTTGCGAAAGTTTGGGGAGCTGTGTTCCGAATTTGTATTTCCAAGTTTCTACGGCACAAAAGGATTCAAAGCTGCTCTTTCTGTGACAACACAGCCCTGAACTCCAGCCTTTAGACATGAGTCTGCCAGCCCTCCTCCCCGGGTTAGACCCAGGCCCCTCTCCTCTTAGCCCCCTGGAGGAGTCCCCTTCCCCTTGACACATCACATGGAGCCACCATGCAGCTCTCACTCAAATGTGAGTCCTGCCCCTGACTTGTGAGCCTGCTCTCCCCACCTTACCTCCCACTGGACCCAAAGAGACTCTCCCAAATAGGGATTCTGGTCTGAGTCAGGCCTGACTTTGCTAAACCCCTTTAGCATCAACAGGCCCTAAGCCTTGGGGTGGGCCCTTCCCCTTTCCCACTGGCCCTCCAGTGAGGAGATATCTGAACTCAGGGGTGAGCTTGTGAAAGTTATTGCTTCCAAGTTATATGAAGTCAAAAGAAAAGGTCGTGCTTTAAACTTACAGAACACATCAAGACTCAACCCACAGTAAGTGAAATAACACAGCAGGTTACGTCCTCAGGAAATACAGATATTAAAAACATCGATAAACTGTAAAATATGTGTATTTACATCCTTAAAGTCATAAAGAATGAAAAAAAAATTTCAAATAATGAAATGATTATAAAAGACCAGCTATATTTGAAATAGAACCAGACAGAACTTCTAGCAACAAAAAATATGTTAAAATTAAAAACTCAACACACTGGTGAACCAGCATATTAGACATAGTTCAATAGAGAATCAGTGAGCAGAGTGATTAATCTGAAGGAATCACTCAAAATTTAGTGGAGAGAGTTTCATCCTGAAACTATAAGAGAGAGGCAGAAAATATGGATCTGCAATGAAATGGTCCAACTTACATCTAACAGGGCTTCCAAAAGCCAGAGAAGGAAGAAAATGAGGGAGCGGAAATTCAAAGAGCTGATAGCTAAGTATTTTCCAGATTTTATGAAAGACATTGATCCTCCATTTCTGGAAACACAGTAAATCTCAAGTAGGATATATAGAAATAAATTCACTCCTAGGCACATTGTGGTAAAATTGCACAACATCTTCAAGATCTTCAAAGACAAAAACTTCAAGAAGGTTTGATATGATTACCTTCAATGGAAAGGCAATGAAATTGACAACAGATTTCCAATTAATTTTGAAAAATTCTCAGCCATTATCTCTTCAAAAATAACTTCTTGTTATTTTCTCTTACCTCTCCCTTTAGGGTTCTGATTAGTGTAGGGTAAACCTTCTCACTGTGTCTGTTAACTCTTTCTTCTGGATTTTTCCATCCTTTGATCTTTCTGTAACTCATTCCACATAATTGTTTCTTTTCTTTTTTTTTGTTTTGAGGAAGATCAGCCCTGAACTAACATTCGTCCCCGATCCTCCTCTTTTTGCTGAGGAAGACTGGCCCTGAGCTAACATCCGTGCCCATCTTCCTCTACTTTATACGTGGGACCCCTGCCACAGCATGGCTTGACAAGCAGTATGTAGGTCCGCACCCGGGATCTGAACTCGTGAACCCTGGGCTGCCAAAGCAGAACAAGGGAGCTTAACAGGTGTGCCACCCGGCCGGCCCACACATAATTTCTTCTGACACGCATTCCAGTTGATCCGTTCTCTCCTCGGGTGTGTATAAGCTGCTACTAAAGGCATCCACTGAGTGGTTAATTTCAGTTATTCAATTTTACGGTTTTGGATTATTCCATAATTCAAATATCCTCT
>NW_025796629.1:0-5930 GCF_021613505.1 Equus quagga | reverse complement strand
AGAGGATATTTGAATTATGGAATAATCCAAAACCGTAAAATTGAATAACTGAAATTAACCACTCAGTGGATGCCTTTAGTAGCAGCTTATACACACCCGAGGAGAGAACGGATCAACTGGAATGCGTGTCAGAAGAAATTATGTGTGGGCCGGCCGGGTGGCACACCTGTTAAGCTCCCTTGTTCTGCTTTGGCAGCCCAGGGTTCACGAGTTCAGATCCCGGGTGCGGACCTACATACTGCTTGTCAAGCCATGCTGTGGCAGGGGTCCCACGTATAAAGTAGAGGAAGATGGGCACGGATGTTAGCTCAGGGCCAGTCTTCCTCAGCAAAAAGAGGAGGATCGGGGACGAATGTTAGTTCAGGGCTGATCTTCCTCAAAACAAAAAAAAAGAAAAGAAACAATTATGTGGAATGAGTTACAGAAAGATCAAAGGATGGAAAAATCCAGAAGAAAGAGTTAACAGACACAGTGAGAAGGTTTACCCTACACTAATCAGAACCCTAAAGGGAGAGGTAAGAGAAAATAACAAGAAGTTATTTTTGAAGAGATAATGGCTGAGAATTTTTCAAAATTAATTGGAAATCTGTTGTCAATTTCATTGCCTTTCCATTGAAGGTAATCATATCAAACCTTCTTGAAGTTTTTGTCTTTGAAGATCTTGAAGATGTTGTGCAATTTTACCACAATGTGCCTAGGAGTGAATTTATTTCTATATATCCTACTTGAGATTTACTGTGTTTCCAGAAATGGAGGATCAATGTCTTTCATAAAATCTGGAAAATACTTAGCTATCAGCTCTTTGAATTTCCGCTCCCTCATTTTCTTCCTTCTCTGGCTTTTGGAAGCCCTGTTAGATGTAAGTTGGACCATTTCATTGCAGATCCATATTTTCTGCCTCTCTCTTATAGTTTCAGGATGAAACTCTCTCCACTAAATTTTGAGTGATTCCTTCAGATTAATCACTCTGCTCACTGATTCTCTATTGAACTATGTCTAATATGCTGGTTCACCAGTGTGTTGAGTTTTTAATTTTAACATATTTTTTGTTGCTAGAAGTTCTGTCTGGTTCTATTTCAAATATAGCTGGTCTTTTATAATCATTTCATTATTTGAAATTTTTTTTTCATTCTTTATGACTTTAAGGATGTAAATACACATATTTTACAGTTTATCGATGTTTTTAATATCTGTATTTCCTGAGGACGTAACCTGCTGTGTTATTTCACTTACTGTGGGTTGAGTCTTGATGTGTTCTGTAAGTTTAAAGCACGACCTTTTCTTTTGACTTCATATAACTTGGAAGCAATAACTTTCACAAGCTCACCCCTGAGTTCAGATATCTCCTCACTGGAGGGCCAGTGGGAAAGGGGAAGGGCCCACCCCAAGGCTTAGGGCCTGTTGATGCTAAAGGGGTTTAGCAAAGTCAGGCCTGACTCAGACCAGAATCCCTATTTGGGAGAGTCTCTTTGGGTCCAGTGGGAGGTAAGGTGGGGAGAGCAGGCTCACAAGTCAGGGGCAGGACTCACATTTGAGTGAGAGCTGCATGGTGGCTCCATGTGATGTGTCAAGGGGAAGGGGACTCCTCCAGGGGGCTAAGAGGAGAGGGGCCTGGGTCTAACCCGGGGAGGAGGGCTGGCAGACTCATGTCTAAAGGCTGGAGTTCAGGGCTGTGTTGTCACAGAAAGAGCAGCTTTGAATCCTTTTGTGCCGTAGAAACTTGGAAATACAAATTCGGAACACAGCTCCCCAAACTTTCGCAAAGAGGAGTTATTTTGTTTACCAAAAGGTCTTGGGCTCCACTGGGATCAAAACTACTAGAAAACGTACCGTCGATGACAGGACAGCTAAGGGCTGTGTTCAGCCCCTTTTTCTAAAACCGGAGTGTTCTCGAGAAGGAAAATCTTGCGTGGTTTAAGAAGATCAGCAATGACTGTGAATGTGGAATAGAGACAGGAGGGCCAGGAGGATGGGTGCAGGCAAGAAGGGCTGAGGGGCAGGAGGGGCCTAATTTGAGTTACAGGAGGAGATAATTTGAGTTACAGGAGCATCACCAGATCCAGACCAGGCGAGGAGGGACTAGGTGGCGCCGGGCCAGGGGCGTGGTGAGCGGCGCCCAGGAAACCCCGGGTTCCGGTTCGTGTTGGGCAGCGCAGCGCAGAGCCAGCCAGGCGAGAAGGAGCCCGCCCAGGGTATGCGGGGGAGGGAGGAGCGCCGCGTGGGAGGGAGGAGCGCCGCGGGCCAGGGCGGGGCGAGGCGACACCGGCGATGAGCCTTTGCGCCGTTGCGCTGTGGCCAGTGAGGGCGGGCCTTGAGAGCTCCCGAGATAAAGTCCGGTCGGTCCGCTGCTCACGGGCCAGAAGGTACTCAGGTTGCCTGACAGTCTACCGGGCTCTGCGCGCAGCTGGGTCCCCGTCCCCGCTGCAGGTAGTAATGGGGTGGACTGCGGGCATCAAGTTCACTCCGGGCCTCCTGCTCCTGCTCCTGCTCCCGCAGCGGGACTGTCCCCGGGCGGCACGTGAGTTCGGGATGAAGCTGCGGGGAAGTGTGGTGGGAGATGGATTAGGACGGGGAAGGGACGCGGGGGCCCACGGGCGCTGCCGTCTCCCCTTGAGTATTTATCGCGGGCTCTCGTCCTCTCGGTGGTTGTCGCCTGTGCGAAAGGGGAGAGCGGAGAAAGGAGAGAATTTGGAGAATAAGAAACGCAGGAGAAAGGGAGGGGGAGGGCGTGGCGGGAAAGGCTGCTGAAGCCCCCAGGGCCCATCCCGCCCGCCCCTCCAGAAGTGGGAGCCTGGGCTCTTGACATCCGGGGGCGTGGTCAGGACAGGGGTGTTCCCGCAGGGTCATAACCCCAGAAGCAGCCTGCCCTCCTCTGCTCACACCACTGTCCCCACAGACCCTCCATCCTCCCCACCGCTGTCCCCTGGGAGGTTCCCAGCGCGCTTGGCCAGCAGCTCACAGCACGTGTAGCCCCAGCCACTGTCCCTCCGGAGTCCCTGCTTCCCAGCCCCAGCTCACAGCCTTTCACTGCCCTCCTCACCCCGTCCCCATGCACCTCAGGGCCTCCAACACCTCCCAAATGGGAACTGCCCCCAATCACCTCTCTACCAACTGACCCCTTATCCCCTCTCCTCAGGACACAGACCAGCAAAAGCCCCCACTCCTGGCCCCCAGAACGTAGAGTAGGAGGGACGGGAGGCGGGGGCGTGGTTCCTGCCCGACAGACTCCTCCTCCTCCTCCAGCAACCAATGGGCACGAGCCTAAAGCTGCTGAAGGGGCGGGGCCGGGCGGGGGCGGGGTTTGCTCCTCAGCCCAGCCCTTCAGACGCTCTGGCTGTGGCAGAGATGGGAGCCATGGGGGTGCCTAGAGGTCTTTTTCTCCCCACACCAGCGCTCACTTGCGTTTTCCTTTCACAGATGCTCACTCTCTTTGCTATGACTTCACTATCCTCCCTAAGGCCAGCCCTGGACAATCCTGGTGTGAGGCTCAAGGCCAGGTCAATGAAAAGACTTTTCTTTCCTATGACTGTGGCAGCCAGGAGGTCAAATCCTTGAGTCTCCTGGGAGAGGAGGTGAATGGCACGAGGGCCTGGCAAGAACAGATGGAAACGCTGAGAGACGTGGGGAACTTGCTCAGACAGCAACTGCTGGACGTTAAACGAGAGAAATACACGGACAGGGGTAAGTGAGAAAGTCCAAGTGCAGGGGAGAGCAGGTTGTGGGGTTAAGTGCGTTGATTGTACTCATGTAAAAAAAAAAAAGAGCATGTTGGTCATTCCCATGTAGCTCGGCAGAAAGGGCAGGCCTTGGAGGAGACAATGGGATAGATACAAAGGGGCCCAGAGGGGTGGACACTGGGGTGGCCGGGGACAAAGGATTGTCCAGAACAGAGGCTGACCTCTTTCCCACGGTGGGGGGCAGACCCTCTCCCGCTGCAGGGCAGGATGCTGTGTCAGTGTGAAGCCAATGGACACACGCATGCATCCTGGCAGTTCGGCTCCCAAGGACAGACTTTCCTCCTCTTTGACTCGGAGAACAGAACCTGGAAGGTGCTTCACCCTAGAGGCAGACAGATGAAAGAGAAGTGGGAGAGTGACAGGGAAGTGACTGAGTTCTTCAGGAAGATCTCCACGGGCGACTGCAGGAGCTGGCTTGAAAGTTTCCTGGTGCACTGGGAGAAAATGCTGGAGAAAACAGGTACCTGAGAAGAGGAGGAGGAAGGGGCAGCTCTCTGGAGACAAGAGCAACACAGCTCACCTTTGTGTGTGTGTGTGTGTGTGTGTGAAAGGGTGATCCCTCCACAGCGAGTTCTTCCTGGGAGAATAAGGGCCATAGGTCGGCTCTACCGCCCTTTCTTTCCCTTCTCACTCCTGGCGTCTCTTCCTCACTGCACATGTCTCTCGTCCACTCACCGTGGATTTCTGGCTGATCCCAAACATGAGGGCATCCTTCTGTGTCCAGACCTTTTCTTCTTACTGTTCCCTCTTCTTATCCTCACTGTTCTTTTTCATCTCACCTGTTCTATTTCTGGAAATCCTTCAATCCCACTGCAAATGTCAGTTCCTGAGAGCACGACTCTCCCACCGCCCTCAGGTGTCACCTCCTCTGTCACAGAAGCAGCGATTGGTTACATTGTAACCCTTGCTTCCCCCATTATCTGGGTGAGCCCCTTGGGGACAGGGCCCATCTCCTCTCCCTGCCTACCTCAGGGCCTGTCACAGCAGCTGCCACAAGTAAAGGGCTGGAAAATGTCTGCATTGTAGGATCATCTGGGGCAGCAGGAGCTGAGGAGGAGTCTCCTCAGAGGAGACGTGGGGTCTGGACAAGGGCTGTCACTCTTCCTTTTCCATTTCAGCCTCACCAACCATGGCCCCAGCTACAGCCCAATCCAGGGCCATGGCCATCACTCCCATTGCCTGGATCCTCCTGGTGACCGTGCTCACCAGCTCTCTTCTCCTTGGCCTCCTAGGCTGAGTCCTTCATACTAACAGGTACTGAGAGCAGATTGAGAGGGGAGGTAGGGGCACATTACCTGGAGTGAGGAAGGGAAAGGAGAATTCCCAGCCCAACCCCTGCCCCTCACTGAACTTGCTCATCGTGGGAATGAGACTGGGAGAATAAGAACTCATATAGCTTGATAGCAGCACCCTGGACAAGCTCAGCCCTGAGTTCTGGTGTCTCCTCAATGGCAAAGCCAGCAGGAAAGGAGAGGGGCCCACCCCAAGGCTTAGGGCCTGTTGATGCTAAAGGGGTTTAGCAAAGTCAGGCCTGACTCAGACCAGATTCCCTGTTTGGGAGAGTCTATTTGGGCCCAGTGGGAGGAGCTGTGGGGACAGCAGGCACACAATTCAGAGGCAGGACTCACATTTGAGTAAGAGCTGCATGGTGGCTCCACAGTATGTGTCAAGGGGAAGAGGACTCATCCAGGGGACTAAGAGCAGAGGGGCCTGGGTCTAAGCCCAGGAGGAGGGCTGGGAAGGCCTTGCAGCCTCAACTCAACAGGCTGGAGTGCAGGGCTGCGTGCCCACAGAGGGTGCCTTGGCTCCCAGCAGGTCAGGCAGAAGGAGAACAGTAGAGCCTGTGTAGGAGGAGATCGGGAGGCGGCCAGTTCTCCATGGAACAAGGGGAATTGTGACTCAGCCTGTTGCATCACTTGGCAGTCAGGCTCCTGCAGACCCCAGATCCTGAGTCACTCTGTGACCCCTCCCTGGAGCAGAGGTGACTCAGGGGATAGGTGGGACTGAGCTGCTGTTGATGCTCACAGCAGAGCTGGCCCAGGGATGGATGGGGTGGGGGACAGGGACCATCACACCGAGAGCTCTGTATGCTGCCAGCTAAGAGGCTGGGAGAGGAGGAAAAGAAGGAAGTTTGCCTGCAGCCCTCCCCAAGGCCACAGGTGTCAGGATGCAGGCCCTTCTCTTCCATCAGAG
>NW_025796628.1:0-3700 GCF_021613505.1 Equus quagga | reverse complement strand
GGAGATCCCTCGGGGCAGCCCAGCCCCACTGTAGCCTCACAGGGTCCCACAGGACAGCCCGCCCCATCCAACACCCCTTGGACCCCTCACCCAGGACATCAGAGCAGAGAAGAGATGCCCACTCTGGCCCCCAGCCCAGCCCAAGGCCCCTGCTTGCCCACCTCAGGCTCCCACAGGCAGCCAGGCTGTCGCCGGCCAGCTCATGGCCCCTGAGGCCGCTGTCCACTCTGGGGCAGCAGTCCTGAGCTCAGCCAGCACAGCAGACCTGTCCCACAGTGTCACTGTCGCCCATTCCTGCATTCTCAGACTCATACCTGGCATCCAGCCTGCCCAAGCTCCTTCCATTCACACCCTCCTCCTGGGGTCCACAGACGAGGAGCACAGAGGCACATGGTGCACCCAGGAGCCTGAGATGGCCTCTCCCCTCCTGGCCCACCCCAGGAGCTGCAGACTGTGGCCCCTGCTGAATCTCCAAGGCCAGCCTCCAATGGGCCCCCAGCAATGGGGACGCCTCCAGGTCCCAGGGCAACTCTCGGGCACCTCCACAGCCCTGGTGGCCCCTGGCGTGTCCTACTGGCCACCTGGACCCTCCCTGTCCTGCCAGCCCCGCCTGTGGGCACCAGGCCTAGGTCATGTCAGGGGCCTCAGGCAGTGGTCTACGTGATTCCACAACTAGCGATGCCGCCCAGAGCAGCAACAAGGGCCCACCTGCACCCCGCAGCATCGCCACACCTTCAGGCAGCTCCCTGACCCCAGGCCTGGTATCCCTCCCTAGAGCTGGAGGTCTGTGCTCGGGACGTGACCTTAGGGCCACTGGCTTTAAGTGACCAGACTGAAATCACAGGCTATGGGCACAGTAGTGTCTAGCACAGCCAGAGGGGTAACCAGGAGGGCACGAGCCTGGGCACCCACAGGCAAAGATTGAGGGGCTAGAAGCTCAAAGCCCGCACCTCACATGGGAGGGAGCCCAGGCCCTGCGGCTGCCCTGCACCCCCAGGGACAGTGGGCACAGAAGCCCCCGGGCTGAGCTCCTGGTCCACCCATCAGCCCTCCCCAGAGGGGCTCCATCAGCACCCTCTCCACAGTGGGAAAACAGGCACGGAGCAGCCCACACAGCCAGCGAGGGAGGAGGCTGGGAGCCCAGGCGGACAGCCCAGAGCCCTGAGCTGACCCTGGTCCCCACCTGCCCAGGTGCAGCGGCCACTCAGGGAGACGCCTGACTCCTGTCCACGAAGCTGCATGTGAGCCTCATCCGCCAGGACAGGACCTCAGGGAACCCAGGGGCCCCTCGATTAAGGCCCATCTCCCAGCCATGCCTGCAGCTCAGCTGCCCAGGGCGATGCCGGCCTCGCCAAGGCATCCTAGAGGGACCGTGGCTCCAGTCGGACAGCGTGGGCAGCTGTGGGTTTTGTCCTCCCCTGGGCCCTAGAGACGGGACATACTGTCTGGGTCTCTGACACTGTGGGTCCTGGGTACAGCTCCCACAGCTCCTGTGCTCAAAACCCGCTGCCCCGCTCCCTCCTGCCATCCTGCAACTGTCGTAGGAGGCTGGACCTCACGGAAGGCTGCTGTGCAGAGCACCAGGCAGACCCAGGGATGCTGCAGGCAGGGGGAGCCCCCCCACCTCCACGCTAATGTCCACGGCTGGCATTCCCGGCAGGAAAGTATAGTCGGTGGGTCTGCACCTCCTGCCCAGAGCTGGCCCTCTCCTCCCTCCCGCCCCAGGAGGGCAGCCCACAGCCTGTCCAGAGGCCGAGAGGACAGGCCTGGGCCATGGATGTGGAGGACGGTCAGCTGGCTCATCCTCTCCAGACAGCCCCCCATCCTGAGCCCCTGTCCCCTGGGCTCAGTCAGGCTGCTCCTCCTCTTTCCCTGCGCGCGGATATGGATACGCCAGGACTCCCTCCGCGGGGTGGGGGCTGGGTCGAGGTGAGATACTCCAGTGCTGGTTACCACCGTGGCTGGCAGCCCCCCAAATACCAACCAGAACCTCAGGGGGAGCCCGAGAAGGGATGGTGGTGGCTACGGCCCCAAACGTCTTCTGTTGCTGAGCTGACCCCCAAGAGCTCCGTGAACCCGGCCCACCTCCCGCCAACCCCACCGTGCTGGCCTGTCTCCCCAGTCCCAGCCCCCCTGGCCCAGGACCCGGCCCGCACGGCAGGGCAGGTGGAGACGGTACTGCTGGGGAGGCTCCACTGAGGGGACTCCCACAGAGAAATAGGGGAGACACCACATGCAACCCTCTCAGGGCGGAACAACACCCACAGTGGCTCAGATCCAACCCAGAGGCCTCTCCTTGAGCCCCCTGCTCCTCTGACCCCGAGGTGCCCCCTCCCACAGCCCTCTCACTGACCGACTGACCACCACACAGCCTAGCAGGACGCCAGGCCACCGGACCCGGCTGAGACTGTGACTCAGAGATGGGGCGGCCGGGCTCCACACCCAGCAGGAGGGACCCTCTCTAGCTGCAAGGCAGGTGGGAACCACTGGCTTTGCCCCAGAGCCCACCCACCCACGCGGCTCGTCCCCACACTGGACCTGGCTGAAGGCCACCGCAGGAGCCACACACACTGGGGGCCCCCGGAGCTCAGCGGAAGAGTCCAGCGTGGAGGGACCCCCACCCCTCCATCAGAGCCAGACAAGATCCAAGGGGCGCTGAGCCCCACCACGTCATGGGGTTTCTGATCTGGTTTGTGTCACTGTGCTACGGTAGCGGTTGGCCCACAGTGACACTGTTTAGGACAGAAACCCTGCAAGGTCAGCCCACCAGCAGGGGAGCCTGTAGTCCAGATCTGAGTTGTGAATCCCACCCCCGCCAGCAGACGACCCCACGTCCTCGCCCTGCATTCTCTGGTGGACATTGACAGCCTGATGGGGCTCCTGGGCCTACACATCCCCCGAGATGCAGCCAGGTGGGGCCCCCACAACTCCCCGGCTCCTTGATAGTCTGTGTGCAGCCTGAGATGGCATGGGTGTCACTCAGGCTGGAACTCAGTGCCTCAGGCCACTCGTCCAACCTGCCACAAAGACCACACTTGCTGGTCCAGTACCCCCAGCAGGAGCCCCCCACCCAGCAGTCCCCCCCCTCCCCACAAAGGCCCTGAGGCCAGGACGCGACTATGAAATTTTGAGCAGCCCCATATCATGGTACGTATAGTTGGAACGTGAGAGAAGCCACGGCTAAAACTGTCCTTGTGGGCTCCAGGGGCCCAGCCCAGGCCAGAGGTCACAGAAAGTCCAGGCCAGAGGTCAGCGAGCAGAGCCCAGCTCCAGGCCAGGCGCTGTCCTCAGGTTATCCCAGACTGCCCTCAGTGTCCCCATTCTGTGGTGAGGACAGGGACTGGGCTAGTCCGTGGGGGCTGGGCCCCATCCTCACCCTCCTCTGTGGTCAAGGGGCCCCTGACCGGAGCTGGCCCACAAGCTGGTTGTCCCTCTCCTGCCACCACGGCCCTGGGACAAGGGACCAGCAGGCCTGACCCCTCATGTATGTCATCTAGAGAACAGACACCCCACTCGGGGTCCCCAACATCCAGGAGCCCCAGAGCCTGGCTGGCCCCATGCATCACTGGGACCACAAGGCCCCCATCCTCTGCCCCTCGCCTGGGGCTAGCAGGGGTGCGAGCCCTTGGGGAGCAGACTCGAGGGCACCACGGTGGGGCTAGAGCTCAGAAAGCCCGGCCGGGTGGCCAGCACGCAAGGT
>NW_025796627.1:0-3700 GCF_021613505.1 Equus quagga | reverse complement strand
ACCTTGCGTGCTGGCCACCCGGCCGGGCTTTCTGAGCTCTAGCCCCACCGTGGTGCCCTCGAGTCTGCTCCCCAAGGGCTCGCACCCCTGCTAGCCCCAGGCGAGGGGCAGAGGATGGGGGCCTTGTGGTCCCAGTGATGCATGGGGCCAGCCAGGCTCTGGGGCTCCTGGATGTTGGGGACCCCGAGTGGGGTGTCTGTTCTCTAGATGACATACATGAGGGGTCAGGCCTGCTGGTCCCTTGTCCCAGGGCCGTGGTGGCAGGAGAGGGACAACCAGCTTGTGGGCCAGCTCCGGTCAGGGGCCCCTTGACCACAGAGGAGGGTGAGGATGGGGCCCAGCCCCCACGGACTAGCCCAGTCCCTGTCCTCACCACAGAATGGGGACACTGAGGGCAGTCTGGGATAACCTGAGGACAGCGCCTGGCCTGGAGCTGGGCTCTGCTCGCTGACCTCTGGCCTGGACTTTCTGTGACCTCTGGCCTGGGCTGGGCCCCTGGAGCCCACAAGGACAGTTTTAGCCGTGGCTTCTCTCACGTTCCAACTATACGTACCATGATATGGGGCTGCTCAAAATTTCATAGTCGCGTCCTGGCCTCAGGGCCTTTGTGGGGAGGGGGGGGACTGCTGGGTGGGGGGCTCCTGCTGGGGGTACTGGACCAGCAAGTGTGGTCTTTGTGGCAGGTTGGACGAGTGGCCTGAGGCACTGAGTTCCAGCCTGAGTGACACCCATGCCATCTCAGGCTGCACACAGACTATCAAGGAGCCGGGGAGTTGTGGGGGCCCCACCTGGCTGCATCTCGGGGGATGTGTAGGCCCAGGAGCCCCATCAGGCTGTCAATGTCCACCAGAGAATGCAGGGCGAGGACGTGGGGTCGTCTGCTGGCGGGGGTGGGATTCACAACTCAGATCTGGACTACAGGCTCCCCTGCTGGTGGGCTGACCTTGCAGGGTTTCTGTCCTAAACAGTGTCACTGTGGGCCAACCGCTACCGTAGCACAGTGACACAAACCAGATCAGAAACCCCATGACGTGGTGGGGCTCAGCGCCCCTTGGATCTTGTCTGGCTCTGATGGAGGGGTGGGGGTCCCTCCACGCTGGACTCTTCCGCTGAGCTCCGGGGGCCCCCAGTGTGTGTGGCTCCTGCGGTGGCCTTCAGCCAGGTCCAGTGTGGGGACGAGCCGCGTGGGTGGGTGGGCTCTGGGGCAAAGCCAGTGGTTCCCACCTGCCTTGCAGCTAGAGAGGGTCCCTCCTGCTGGGTGTGGAGCCCGGCCGCCCCATCTCTGAGTCACAGTCTCAGCCGGGTCCGGTGGCCTGGCGTCCTGCTAGGCTGTGTGGTGGTCAGTCGGTCAGTGAGAGGGCTGTGGGAGGGGGCACCTCGGGGTCAGAGGAGCAGGGGGCTCAAGGAGAGGCCTCTGGGTTGGATCTGAGCCACTGTGGGTGTTGTTCCGCCCTGAGAGGGTTGCATGTGGTGTCTCCCCTATTTCTCTGTGGGAGTCCCCTCAGTGGAGCCTCCCCAGCAGTACCGTCTCCACCTGCCCTGCCGTGCGGGCCGGGTCCTGGGCCAGGGGGGCTGGGACTGGGGAGACAGGCCAGCACGGTGGGGTTGGCGGGAGGTGGGCCGGGTTCACGGAGCTCTTGGGGGTCAGCTCAGCAACAGAAGACGTTTGGGGCCGTAGCCACCACCATCCCTTCTCGGGCTCCCCCTGAGGTTCTGGTTGGTATTTGGGGGGCTGCCAGCCACGGTGGTAACCAGCACTGGAGTATCTCACCTCGACCCAGCCCCCACCCCGCGGAGGGAGTCCTGGCGTATCCATATCCGCGCGCAGGGAAAGAGGAGGAGCAGCCTGACTGAGCCCAGGGGACAGGGGCTCAGGATGGGGGGCTGTCTGGAGAGGATGAGCCAGCTGACCGTCCTCCACATCCATGGCCCAGGCCTGTCCTCTCGGCCTCTGGACAGGCTGTGGGCTGCCCTCCTGGGGCGGGAGGGAGGAGAGGGCCAGCTCTGGGCAGGAGGTGCAGACCCACCGACTATACTTTCCTGCCGGGAATGCCAGCCGTGGACATTAGCGTGGAGGTGGGGGGGCTCCCCCTGCCTGCAGCATCCCTGGGTCTGCCTGGTGCTCTGCACAGCAGCCTTCCGTGAGGTCCAGCCTCCTACGACAGTTGCAGGATGGCAGGAGGGAGCGGGGCAGCGGGTTTTGAGCACAGGAGCTGTGGGAGCTGTACCCAGGACCCACAGTGTCAGAGACCCAGACAGTATGTCCCGTCTCTAGGGCCCAGGGGAGGACAAAACCCACAGCTGCCCACGCTGTCCGACTGGAGCCACGGTCCCTCTAGGATGCCTTGGCGAGGCCGGCATCGCCCTGGGCAGCTGAGCTGCAGGCATGGCTGGGAGATGGGCCTTAATCGAGGGGCCCCTGGGTTCCCTGAGGTCCTGTCCTGGCGGATGAGGCTCACATGCAGCTTCGTGGACAGGAGTCAGGCGTCTCCCTGAGTGGCCGCTGCACCTGGGCAGGTGGGGACCAGGGTCAGCTCAGGGCTCTGGGCTGTCCGCCTGGGCTCCCAGCCTCCTCCCTCGCTGGCTGTGTGGGCTGCTCCGTGCCTGTTTTCCCACTGTGGAGAGGGTGCTGATGGAGCCCCTCTGGGGAGGGCTGATGGGTGGACCAGGAGCTCAGCCCGGGGGCTTCTGTGCCCACTGTCCCTGGGGGTGCAGGGCAGCCGCAGGGCCTGGGCTCCCTCCCATGTGAGGTGCGGGCTTTGAGCTTCTAGCCCCTCAATCTTTGCCTGTGGGTGCCCAGGCTCGTGCCCTCCTGGTTACCCCTCTGGCTGTGCTAGACACTACTGTGCCCATAGCCTGTGATTTCAGTCTGGTCACTTAAAGCCAGTGGCCCTAAGGTCACGTCCCGAGCACAGACCTCCAGCTCTAGGGAGGGATACCAGGCCTGGGGTCAGGGAGCTGCCTGAAGGTGTGGCGATGCTGCGGGGTGCAGGTGGGCCCTTGTTGCTGCTCTGGGCGGCATCGCTAGTTGTGGAATCACGTAGACCACTGCCTGAGGCCCCTGACATGACCTAGGCCTGGTGCCCACAGGCGGGGCTGGCAGGACAGGGAGGGTCCAGGTGGCCAGTAGGACACGCCAGGGGCCACCAGGGCTGTGGAGGTGCCCGAGAGTTGCCCTGGGACCTGGAGGCGTCCCCATTGCTGGGGGCCCATTGGAGGCTGGCCTTGGAGATTCAGCAGGGGCCACAGTCTGCAGCTCCTGGGGTGGGCCAGGAGGGGAGAGGCCATCTCAGGCTCCTGGGTGCACCATGTGCCTCTGTGCTCCTCGTCTGTGGACCCCAGGAGGAGGGTGTGAATGGAAGGAGCTTGGGCAGGCTGGATGCCAGGTATGAGTCTGAGAATGCAGGAATGGGCGACAGTGACACTGTGGGACAGGTCTGCTGTGCTGGCTGAGCTCAGGACTGCTGCCCCAGAGTGGACAGCGGCCTCAGGGGCCATGAGCTGGCCGGCGACAGCCTGGCTGCCTGTGGGAGCCTGAGGTGGGCAAGCAGGGGCCTTGGGCTGGGCTGGGGGCCAGAGTGGGCATCTCTTCTCTGCTCTGATGTCCTGGGTGAGGGGTCCAAGGGGTGTTGGATGGGGCGGGCTGTCCTGTGGGACCCTGTGAGGCTACAGTGGGGCTGGGCTGCCCCGAGGGATCTCC
>NW_025796626.1:0-3463 GCF_021613505.1 Equus quagga | reverse complement strand
AGTCGTGGTCCCGGAGATCCCTCGGGGCAGCCCAGCCCCACTGTAGCTTCACAGGGTCCCTCAGGGGTGGCCCGCCCCATCCAACACCCCTCGGACGCGACACCCAGGACATCAGAGCAGAAACTAGACAACAACTCTGGCCCCCAGCCCAGCCCAAGGCCCCTGCCTGTCCACCTCAGGCTCCCGCAGCTCATGGCCCCTGAGGCCGCTGTCCACCCTGGGGCAGCAGTCTTGATCTCAGCCAGCACAGCAGACCTGTCCCACGGTGTCACTGTCCCCCATTCCTGTATTCTCAGACTCATACCTGGCATCCAGCCTGCCCAAGCTCCTCCCAGTCATACCCCCATCCCGGGGTCCATAGACGAGGAGCACAGTGACGCGTGGTGCACCCAGGAGCCTGAGATGGCCTCTCCCTTCCCAGCCCACCACAGGGGCTACAGACTGTGGCCCCTGCTGAGTCTCCAAGGCCAACCTCCAATGGGTCCTCAGCAACAGGGCACGTGTCCAGGTCCCAGGGGAGCTCCCGGGCTCTTCCACAGCCGTGGTGGACCCTGGTGTGTCCTACTGGCCCATCCCTGTCCCGCCGGCCCTGCTGCAGGCAACAGGCCCAGGTCATGTCTGGGGCCTCAGGCAGTGGTTTAGATGATTCCACAGCTCAGTGATGCCACCCAGAGCAGCAACCGGGCCCACCGGCACGCCACAGCATCGCCACACCCCCGGGCAGCCCCTTGACCCCAGTCTAGGCCCCTCGAGCTGGAAGTCTGTTCTCCAGAGGGGACCCCAGGGCCGCTGGCTTTAAGTGACCAGACTGAAATCACAGGCTATGGGCACAGGCAGTGTCCAGCATGGTCAGAGGGGCAGTGCTGGGGCCAAGGTCAGAGGAAACCAGGAGGGCACAGGCCTGGGCACCCACAGGCAAAGGCTGAGGGGCCAGAAGCTCAGAGTCAGCACCTCACATGGGAGGGAGCCCGGGCCCAGCGGCTGCCCTGCACCCCCAGGGACAGTGGGCACAGAAGCCCCCGGGCTGAGCTCCTGGTCCTCCCATCAGCCACCTGATATTGGCTCTATCAGCACTTTCTCCACAGTGGGGAAACTAAGGCACGGAGCAGCCCACACAGCCCGCGAAGGAGGAAGCTGGGAGCCCAGGCGGACAGCCCAGAGCCCTGAGCTGACCCTAGTCCTCGCCTGCCCAGGTGCAGCGGCCACTCAGGGAGACTCCTCATTCCTGGTGACAAACCTGCAGGTGAGCCTCACCCACCAGGTTAAGACCTCAGGGGACCCACGGGCACCTCGATTAAGGCCCATCTACCAGCCAGGCCTGCAGCTCAGCTGCCCAGGACGATGCTGGCCTCACCAAGTCACGCTGGAGGGGCCATGGCCCCAGTCAGACACTGTGGGCAGCTGTGGGCTGTGTCCTCCCCTGGGCCCTGGGGCGGGACATACTGTCTGGGCCTCTGTCACTGTGGGTACTTGGGTACAGCTCCCACAGTGACACAGCCTGTGCTCAAAACCTGCTGCCCCGTTCATTCCTGCCATCCTGCCACCGTCGTAGGAGGCTGGACCTCACGGAAGGCTGCTGTGCAGAGCACCAGGCAGACCCAGGGATGCTGCAGGCGGGGAGCCCGCCCACCTCCGCGCTGATGTCCAAAGCCGGCTCCCCCGGTAGGAAAGTACACTCAGTGGGTCCGTACCTCCTGCCCAGAGCTGACCCTCTCCTCCCTCCCTCCCCAGGAGGGCAGCCCACAACCTGTCCAGAGGCCGAGAGGGACAGGCCTGGGCCATGGATGTGGGAGACGGTCAGCTGGCTCATCCTCTCCAGACAGCCCCCCATCCTGAGCCCCTGTCCCCTGGGCCACAGTCAGGCTGCTCCTCCTCTTTCCCTGCACGCGGATATGGATGCGCCAGGACTCCATCCGCGGGGCGGGGAGCAGGCAGAGGATTTGGTACGGGGCTGTGTCGAGGTGAGATACTCCAGTGTTGGTTACCACCGTGGCTGGCAGCCCAGCAAATACCAACCAGAACCTCAGGGGGAGCCTGAGATGAGATGGTGGTGGCAAAGGCCCCAAACCTGCCCTAGAGCTGAACAAACCTGCAAGAGCTCCATGAACCCGGCCCTCCTCCCGCCAACCCCACGGTGCTGGCCTCTCTCCCCAGTCCTAGGCCCCTGGCCCAGGAGCCGGCCCGCACGGCAGGGCAGGTAGAGACAGTGTTGCTAGCAGGGCCTGGGGGAGCTCCACAGAGGAACAGGGGAGACACCGCATGGGACCCTCTCAGGGCGGAACAACTCCCACAGCAGCTCATATCCAACCCAGAGGCGTCTCCTTGAGCCCCCTGCTCCTCTGCCCTCGAGGTGCCCCCTCCCACAGCCCTCGCACTGACTGACTGGCCACCACACAGCCTAGCAGGACACCAGGCCACCGGACCCAACTGAGACTGCGACTCAGAGGTGGGGCGGCAGAGCTCCACACCCAGCAGGAGGGACCCTCTTCGGGTGCAAGGCAGGTGGGAACCACTGGCTTTGCCTCAGAGCCCACCCACCGACGGGGCTCGTCCCCACACTGGACCTGGCTGAAGGTGCTTGCAGGAGCCACACACACTGGAGTCCCCCAGAGTTCAGAAGAAGAGTCCAGTGTGGAGGGTCCCCCACACCTCCATCACAGCCAGACAAGATCCAGGGGGCGCTGAGCCCCACCACGCCAGGGGGTTTCTGACCCTGTGTGAGTCACTGCGATACGGTAGTGGTTGGCCCACAGTGACACTGTCTGGGACAGAAACCCCGCCAAGGTCAGCCCACCAGCAGAGGAGCCTACAGTCCAGATCTGAGATGTGGCTCCCACCCCCACCAGGAGACACCCTCATGGGCCCCGAGGCCAGAACGTGACTAACAGATTTCAAGCAGCCCCGTGTTATGGTGGGGGTGCTTGGAACTACCAGGCCACGGTTAAAACTGTCCTCATGGCCTCTGGGGGTCCAGCCCAGGCCAGAGGTCACAGAGCATCCAGGCCAGAGGTCAGTGAATGGAGCCCAGCTCCAGGCCAGGCACTGTCCTCGGGTAATCCTGGACACCTGTCAGTGTCCCCATTCTGTAGTAAGGACAGGGACTGGGCTGGTCAGTGGGGCCTGGGCCCCATCCTCACCCTCCTCTGTGGTCAAGGGGCCCCTGACCGGAGCTGGCCCTCAAGCTGGTTGTCCCTCTCCTGCCACCACGGCCCTGGGACAAGGAACCAGCAGGCCTGACCCCTCATGTATGTCATCCAGAGAACAGACATCCCACTCGGGGTCCCCAACATCCAGGAGCCCCAGAGCCTGGCTGACCCCATGCGTCCCATGCTGACCACAAGGCCCCTGTCCTCTGCCCCTCGCCTGGGGCTGGGTGAAGTACAAGCCCTTGGGGAGCAGACTCAAGGGCACCAAGTTGGGGCTAGAGCTCAGAAAGCCCGGCCGGGTGGCCAGCACGCAAGGT
>NW_025796625.1:0-3463 GCF_021613505.1 Equus quagga | reverse complement strand
ACCTTGCGTGCTGGCCACCCGGCCGGGCTTTCTGAGCTCTAGCCCCAACTTGGTGCCCTTGAGTCTGCTCCCCAAGGGCTTGTACTTCACCCAGCCCCAGGCGAGGGGCAGAGGACAGGGGCCTTGTGGTCAGCATGGGACGCATGGGGTCAGCCAGGCTCTGGGGCTCCTGGATGTTGGGGACCCCGAGTGGGATGTCTGTTCTCTGGATGACATACATGAGGGGTCAGGCCTGCTGGTTCCTTGTCCCAGGGCCGTGGTGGCAGGAGAGGGACAACCAGCTTGAGGGCCAGCTCCGGTCAGGGGCCCCTTGACCACAGAGGAGGGTGAGGATGGGGCCCAGGCCCCACTGACCAGCCCAGTCCCTGTCCTTACTACAGAATGGGGACACTGACAGGTGTCCAGGATTACCCGAGGACAGTGCCTGGCCTGGAGCTGGGCTCCATTCACTGACCTCTGGCCTGGATGCTCTGTGACCTCTGGCCTGGGCTGGACCCCCAGAGGCCATGAGGACAGTTTTAACCGTGGCCTGGTAGTTCCAAGCACCCCCACCATAACACGGGGCTGCTTGAAATCTGTTAGTCACGTTCTGGCCTCGGGGCCCATGAGGGTGTCTCCTGGTGGGGGTGGGAGCCACATCTCAGATCTGGACTGTAGGCTCCTCTGCTGGTGGGCTGACCTTGGCGGGGTTTCTGTCCCAGACAGTGTCACTGTGGGCCAACCACTACCGTATCGCAGTGACTCACACAGGGTCAGAAACCCCCTGGCGTGGTGGGGCTCAGCGCCCCCTGGATCTTGTCTGGCTGTGATGGAGGTGTGGGGGACCCTCCACACTGGACTCTTCTTCTGAACTCTGGGGGACTCCAGTGTGTGTGGCTCCTGCAAGCACCTTCAGCCAGGTCCAGTGTGGGGACGAGCCCCGTCGGTGGGTGGGCTCTGAGGCAAAGCCAGTGGTTCCCACCTGCCTTGCACCCGAAGAGGGTCCCTCCTGCTGGGTGTGGAGCTCTGCCGCCCCACCTCTGAGTCGCAGTCTCAGTTGGGTCCGGTGGCCTGGTGTCCTGCTAGGCTGTGTGGTGGCCAGTCAGTCAGTGCGAGGGCTGTGGGAGGGGGCACCTCGAGGGCAGAGGAGCAGGGGGCTCAAGGAGACGCCTCTGGGTTGGATATGAGCTGCTGTGGGAGTTGTTCCGCCCTGAGAGGGTCCCATGCGGTGTCTCCCCTGTTCCTCTGTGGAGCTCCCCCAGGCCCTGCTAGCAACACTGTCTCTACCTGCCCTGCCGTGCGGGCCGGCTCCTGGGCCAGGGGCCTAGGACTGGGGAGAGAGGCCAGCACCGTGGGGTTGGCGGGAGGAGGGCCGGGTTCATGGAGCTCTTGCAGGTTTGTTCAGCTCTAGGGCAGGTTTGGGGCCTTTGCCACCACCATCTCATCTCAGGCTCCCCCTGAGGTTCTGGTTGGTATTTGCTGGGCTGCCAGCCACGGTGGTAACCAACACTGGAGTATCTCACCTCGACACAGCCCCGTACCAAATCCTCTGCCTGCTCCCCGCCCCGCGGATGGAGTCCTGGCGCATCCATATCCGCGTGCAGGGAAAGAGGAGGAGCAGCCTGACTGTGGCCCAGGGGACAGGGGCTCAGGATGGGGGGCTGTCTGGAGAGGATGAGCCAGCTGACCGTCTCCCACATCCATGGCCCAGGCCTGTCCCTCTCGGCCTCTGGACAGGTTGTGGGCTGCCCTCCTGGGGAGGGAGGGAGGAGAGGGTCAGCTCTGGGCAGGAGGTACGGACCCACTGAGTGTACTTTCCTACCGGGGGAGCCGGCTTTGGACATCAGCGCGGAGGTGGGCGGGCTCCCCGCCTGCAGCATCCCTGGGTCTGCCTGGTGCTCTGCACAGCAGCCTTCCGTGAGGTCCAGCCTCCTACGACGGTGGCAGGATGGCAGGAATGAACGGGGCAGCAGGTTTTGAGCACAGGCTGTGTCACTGTGGGAGCTGTACCCAAGTACCCACAGTGACAGAGGCCCAGACAGTATGTCCCGCCCCAGGGCCCAGGGGAGGACACAGCCCACAGCTGCCCACAGTGTCTGACTGGGGCCATGGCCCCTCCAGCGTGACTTGGTGAGGCCAGCATCGTCCTGGGCAGCTGAGCTGCAGGCCTGGCTGGTAGATGGGCCTTAATCGAGGTGCCCGTGGGTCCCCTGAGGTCTTAACCTGGTGGGTGAGGCTCACCTGCAGGTTTGTCACCAGGAATGAGGAGTCTCCCTGAGTGGCCGCTGCACCTGGGCAGGCGAGGACTAGGGTCAGCTCAGGGCTCTGGGCTGTCCGCCTGGGCTCCCAGCTTCCTCCTTCGCGGGCTGTGTGGGCTGCTCCGTGCCTTAGTTTCCCCACTGTGGAGAAAGTGCTGATAGAGCCAATATCAGGTGGCTGATGGGAGGACCAGGAGCTCAGCCCGGGGGCTTCTGTGCCCACTGTCCCTGGGGGTGCAGGGCAGCCGCTGGGCCCGGGCTCCCTCCCATGTGAGGTGCTGACTCTGAGCTTCTGGCCCCTCAGCCTTTGCCTGTGGGTGCCCAGGCCTGTGCCCTCCTGGTTTCCTCTGACCTTGGCCCCAGCACTGCCCCTCTGACCATGCTGGACACTGCCTGTGCCCATAGCCTGTGATTTCAGTCTGGTCACTTAAAGCCAGCGGCCCTGGGGTCCCCTCTGGAGAACAGACTTCCAGCTCGAGGGGCCTAGACTGGGGTCAAGGGGCTGCCCGGGGGTGTGGCGATGCTGTGGCGTGCCGGTGGGCCCGGTTGCTGCTCTGGGTGGCATCACTGAGCTGTGGAATCATCTAAACCACTGCCTGAGGCCCCAGACATGACCTGGGCCTGTTGCCTGCAGCAGGGCCGGCGGGACAGGGATGGGCCAGTAGGACACACCAGGGTCCACCACGGCTGTGGAAGAGCCCGGGAGCTCCCCTGGGACCTGGACACGTGCCCTGTTGCTGAGGACCCATTGGAGGTTGGCCTTGGAGACTCAGCAGGGGCCACAGTCTGTAGCCCCTGTGGTGGGCTGGGAAGGGAGAGGCCATCTCAGGCTCCTGGGTGCACCACGCGTCACTGTGCTCCTCGTCTATGGACCCCGGGATGGGGGTATGACTGGGAGGAGCTTGGGCAGGCTGGATGCCAGGTATGAGTCTGAGAATACAGGAATGGGGGACAGTGACACCGTGGGACAGGTCTGCTGTGCTGGCTGAGATCAAGACTGCTGCCCCAGGGTGGACAGCGGCCTCAGGGGCCATGAGCTGCGGGAGCCTGAGGTGGACAGGCAGGGGCCTTGGGCTGGGCTGGGGGCCAGAGTTGTTGTCTAGTTTCTGCTCTGATGTCCTGGGTGTCGCGTCCGAGGGGTGTTGGATGGGGCGGGCCACCCCTGAGGGACCCTGTGAAGCTACAGTGGGGCTGGGCTGCCCCGAGGGATCTCCGGGACCACGACT
>NW_025796624.1:0-3700 GCF_021613505.1 Equus quagga | reverse complement strand
GGAGATCCCTCGGGGCAGCCCAGCCCCACTGTAGCCTCACAGGGTCCCACAGGACAGCCCGCCCCATCCAACACCCCTTGGACCCCTCACCCAGGACATCAGAGCAGAGAAGAGATGCCCACTCTGGCCCCCAGCCCAGCCCAAGGCCCCTGCTTGCCCACCTCAGGCTCCCACAGGCAGCCAGGCTGTCGCCGGCCAGCTCATGGCCCCTGAGGCCGCTGTCCACTCTGGGGCAGCAGTCCTGAGCTCAGCCAGCACAGCAGACCTGTCCCACAGTGTCACTGTCGCCCATTCCTGCATTCTCAGACTCATACCTGGCATCCAGCCTGCCCAAGCTCCTTCCATTCACACCCTCCTCCTGGGGTCCACAGACGAGGAGCACAGAGGCACATGGTGCACCCAGGAGCCTGAGATGGCCTCTCCCCTCCTGGCCCACCCCAGGAGCTGCAGACTGTGGCCCCTGCTGAATCTCCAAGGCCAGCCTCCAATGGGCCCCCAGCAATGGGGACGCCTCCAGGTCCCAGGGCAACTCTCGGGCACCTCCACAGCCCTGGTGGCCCCTGGCGTGTCCTACTGGCCACCTGGACCCTCCCTGTCCTGCCAGCCCCGCCTGTGGGCACCAGGCCTAGGTCATGTCAGGGGCCTCAGGCAGTGGTCTACGTGATTCCACAACTAGCGATGCCGCCCAGAGCAGCAACAAGGGCCCACCTGCACCCCGCAGCATCGCCACACCTTCAGGCAGCTCCCTGACCCCAGGCCTGGTATCCCTCCCTAGAGCTGGAGGTCTGTGCTCGGGACGTGACCTTAGGGCCACTGGCTTTAAGTGACCAGACTGAAATCACAGGCTATGGGCACAGTAGTGTCTAGCACAGCCAGAGGGGTAACCAGGAGGGCACGAGCCTGGGCACCCACAGGCAAAGATTGAGGGGCTAGAAGCTCAAAGCCCGCACCTCACATGGGAGGGAGCCCAGGCCCTGCGGCTGCCCTGCACCCCCAGGGACAGTGGGCACAGAAGCCCCCGGGCTGAGCTCCTGGTCCACCCATCAGCCCTCCCCAGAGGGGCTCCATCAGCACCCTCTCCACAGTGGGAAAACAGGCACGGAGCAGCCCACACAGCCAGCGAGGGAGGAGGCTGGGAGCCCAGGCGGACAGCCCAGAGCCCTGAGCTGACCCTGGTCCCCACCTGCCCAGGTGCAGCGGCCACTCAGGGAGACGCCTGACTCCTGTCCACGAAGCTGCATGTGAGCCTCATCCGCCAGGACAGGACCTCAGGGAACCCAGGGGCCCCTCGATTAAGGCCCATCTCCCAGCCATGCCTGCAGCTCAGCTGCCCAGGGCGATGCCGGCCTCGCCAAGGCATCCTAGAGGGACCGTGGCTCCAGTCGGACAGCGTGGGCAGCTGTGGGTTTTGTCCTCCCCTGGGCCCTAGAGACGGGACATACTGTCTGGGTCTCTGACACTGTGGGTCCTGGGTACAGCTCCCACAGCTCCTGTGCTCAAAACCCGCTGCCCCGCTCCCTCCTGCCATCCTGCAACTGTCGTAGGAGGCTGGACCTCACGGAAGGCTGCTGTGCAGAGCACCAGGCAGACCCAGGGATGCTGCAGGCAGGGGGAGCCCCCCCACCTCCACGCTAATGTCCACGGCTGGCATTCCCGGCAGGAAAGTATAGTCGGTGGGTCTGCACCTCCTGCCCAGAGCTGGCCCTCTCCTCCCTCCCGCCCCAGGAGGGCAGCCCACAGCCTGTCCAGAGGCCGAGAGGACAGGCCTGGGCCATGGATGTGGAGGACGGTCAGCTGGCTCATCCTCTCCAGACAGCCCCCCATCCTGAGCCCCTGTCCCCTGGGCTCAGTCAGGCTGCTCCTCCTCTTTCCCTGCGCGCGGATATGGATACGCCAGGACTCCCTCCGCGGGGTGGGGGCTGGGTCGAGGTGAGATACTCCAGTGCTGGTTACCACCGTGGCTGGCAGCCCCCCAAATACCAACCAGAACCTCAGGGGGAGCCCGAGAAGGGATGGTGGTGGCTACGGCCCCAAACGTCTTCTGTTGCTGAGCTGACCCCCAAGAGCTCCGTGAACCCGGCCCACCTCCCGCCAACCCCACCGTGCTGGCCTGTCTCCCCAGTCCCAGCCCCCCTGGCCCAGGACCCGGCCCGCACGGCAGGGCAGGTGGAGACGGTACTGCTGGGGAGGCTCCACTGAGGGGACTCCCACAGAGAAATAGGGGAGACACCACATGCAACCCTCTCAGGGCGGAACAACACCCACAGTGGCTCAGATCCAACCCAGAGGCCTCTCCTTGAGCCCCCTGCTCCTCTGACCCCGAGGTGCCCCCTCCCACAGCCCTCTCACTGACCGACTGACCACCACACAGCCTAGCAGGACGCCAGGCCACCGGACCCGGCTGAGACTGTGACTCAGAGATGGGGCGGCCGGGCTCCACACCCAGCAGGAGGGACCCTCTCTAGCTGCAAGGCAGGTGGGAACCACTGGCTTTGCCCCAGAGCCCACCCACCCACGCGGCTCGTCCCCACACTGGACCTGGCTGAAGGCCACCGCAGGAGCCACACACACTGGGGGCCCCCGGAGCTCAGCGGAAGAGTCCAGCGTGGAGGGACCCCCACCCCTCCATCAGAGCCAGACAAGATCCAAGGGGCGCTGAGCCCCACCACGTCATGGGGTTTCTGATCTGGTTTGTGTCACTGTGCTACGGTAGCGGTTGGCCCACAGTGACACTGTTTAGGACAGAAACCCTGCAAGGTCAGCCCACCAGCAGGGGAGCCTGTAGTCCAGATCTGAGTTGTGAATCCCACCCCCGCCAGCAGACGACCCCACGTCCTCGCCCTGCATTCTCTGGTGGACATTGACAGCCTGATGGGGCTCCTGGGCCTACACATCCCCCGAGATGCAGCCAGGTGGGGCCCCCACAACTCCCCGGCTCCTTGATAGTCTGTGTGCAGCCTGAGATGGCATGGGTGTCACTCAGGCTGGAACTCAGTGCCTCAGGCCACTCGTCCAACCTGCCACAAAGACCACACTTGCTGGTCCAGTACCCCCAGCAGGAGCCCCCCACCCAGCAGTCCCCCCCCTCCCCACAAAGGCCCTGAGGCCAGGACGCGACTATGAAATTTTGAGCAGCCCCATATCATGGTACGTATAGTTGGAACGTGAGAGAAGCCACGGCTAAAACTGTCCTTGTGGGCTCCAGGGGCCCAGCCCAGGCCAGAGGTCACAGAAAGTCCAGGCCAGAGGTCAGCGAGCAGAGCCCAGCTCCAGGCCAGGCGCTGTCCTCAGGTTATCCCAGACTGCCCTCAGTGTCCCCATTCTGTGGTGAGGACAGGGACTGGGCTAGTCCGTGGGGGCTGGGCCCCATCCTCACCCTCCTCTGTGGTCAAGGGGCCCCTGACCGGAGCTGGCCCACAAGCTGGTTGTCCCTCTCCTGCCACCACGGCCCTGGGACAAGGGACCAGCAGGCCTGACCCCTCATGTATGTCATCTAGAGAACAGACACCCCACTCGGGGTCCCCAACATCCAGGAGCCCCAGAGCCTGGCTGGCCCCATGCATCACTGGGACCACAAGGCCCCCATCCTCTGCCCCTCGCCTGGGGCTAGCAGGGGTGCGAGCCCTTGGGGAGCAGACTCGAGGGCACCACGGTGGGGCTAGAGCTCAGAAAGCCCGGCCGGGTGGCCAGCACGCAAGGT